>NW_017537290.1:1446254-1462610 GCF_001853355.1 Bactrocera latifrons
CCCGTTCTGAGGAATTGCTTCGGAGAAAGTAGCGTTGATTTAATTAATAATAATTACCTTCTACGGTTTTCCATACAAGAGCTCAAGTCTATCGGCCAGTTTATATGACAATTATGCGTAAATTTCAAAACCATACCTCAAAAACTGAAGGAGGTATGGTACAGACAGCAAAACAAGACCAAATTGATATAAGTAATAATTTCTTTGGTATGTAACTATACCAGTTACGTAAGTTTTATCTGGAAATTAGCAAGCCTGAAGAATATCTACACGATTATTCGACTGCATTTTTTCTTAGATAGCTGACCGAAGCCAAGAATGTAATAGGACAGATTTTTTTCTGCGGCGACTACTTCGGAGCATGCACAAACCGACTGGATTCGGTAGTGGGCGTTCTTAGCTAACGAACGGCTGGTCAGTTGTCTCCGAGCACCTGGAGAGCTAGGACAAACATTTTTGCGTGACGTGTTTCTGTGTGTAGTCTTTCGTTAGAGCAGAGGTACGTGATTAAATTTTGTGTGCAACTCTGTAATTCTGTGAGAGAGCCGTTCAGTGTGATTAAGCAGGCTTACCCAGATGTTGCTTTRGCAAGAAGTGRTGTGTTTTGGTGGCACCAGTTTTAAATTTTTCGAGGTCCAGGAAGTATGATAAATGAGCAAGTCCAAGGTGAACATGATGCTCATTGTCAAGGACTTCAAAGGCATTGTTCACCATGAACGCCAAGTTTTACGTAGAACTCCTCAAGAAACTCAAACGAAAAGTCAATCGGGTTYGACAAGACATCGCAGCCGATTGGAAGTTGCATCACGACAACGCCCCGGCTCACACTGCCTTTCTTGTGAACAGCTACCTAAACAGGGCCGGCTTTGCCTGAAAAGGTCGATGAGAGGCAAGCATTTCGACACGACAGAAGCGATCCAAGCAGCATACTCTTCGGCTCTCAAGGCTATTCTGGCGAATGCCTTCCGTGACGCTTTCAATGCTTGGAAATCGCTCTGAATCGCTTTATTTTGAATGTTTTTAAAGAATTGTAACGATTGGTTCCATAAATTTTTTTAAATCGACACAATCCTACTACTTTCCGGACAAACCCTGTATAAGTTTGTCAGGATTTGGAAACAAATGTTCGTGATTTTTAGGAAGATAGATAGTAGAAATTGATATTACGACAATCTTGTATGCCACTATTTTTTAGTGGGTTTAATAAAAAAATACATTCATTTTTTGACGTCAAAAGCAACAAAACAAAAGACYATCTATGAAAACTCGTCAATTCGTTTCGTGTATTAATCGTCTTTTCTTTGTCAGATAATCTTCTAAGAAACTATATAGCTAACTCTAAAAAAAACACCCTTTATATTATACGCACGGAATTGCAAACGAATTTATTCACTTGTGTGCGAAGTTTGAAAACAGATTCGTATTTATTTCCAAAATCTTCGCATTCTTGTGGCCTTTGCTTGACACAGAAACCGTGGCACGGCAACACGCTGCAATAAATTAAGAAATTTGCAAAACGGGAAACTAACATTAATTTAACTTTAATAAATGTGAAGTTTAGTGGTTTTGGATTGGATAAAATTTAAACTTTTTCTATACTCTCAAAACAAAGTCGCCACACTTAGCAAACAACTTCAACTTTCCGAAATCGATTTTGCTTTCAAATCTTGCGAAATACATTATTTTTCACTAGTAATTCCTTAACCTCAAGCTCTCGTATGGTCTTCGCCATGTCAATCATTTACCTTTTTAGATATCGGTCTGCATAACAATCGGGATCATTGGTAATCCCTATTACAGTTACATGAGTTTTGGTTTAAATTTTGGCGTGGGATATGATTTGCCCAACGCCACATGGGTACTCAATCAACTGCATGGCCTTAGCCGACGTCCGTTGCCGATGGCTGTGCATCACAGACGCAGCAAGCGTGCCATCTATGAGCGTATCGCCGAAGCTGTRAACAAGTAAATGATAAAGAATTGCTTGCTTTTCATTGCAATAAAAATACAAATTATCTTGATTTATACAAGAATTAATAAATTTATTACTCTTTCCACACCTACATCTAGCATGGGCTATAGCGGACGTGACTGTGTGTTGCGTGCTTTGTGTGAGAGCCGTCAGTATTTTAGCCGCACCAAAATGGGCATGATTGGTGAGATTCTACGCGTGATATTTAGGTGAGTCGGTTTTTGAGTATATTCGGTCAGTAAATGCAAGTTTTATAATTAAAAAAATATTTGCATGCAGTTTACCCAAGCAACGCATATTCAGCCGGGAGTTGCGTGAGGATGCTGACATTGCCGCTTATGACCACGCCTACCGCCAAGCTGATTCGCAGGACTGCGTCGCGCAGTATGACTGTCCGTTTTCACTACTTGAATTGGCATTTGGAAGGTATTCGACGYCGCCTGCTGACTTCTATGGCAAAACAATGAAAATGAAATGAAAGGCAACACTTTGGCGCGTTGAAACACGGTTTAATCCTTATTTAAAAGTTGCTTTAAGGGATTGCCGAATGGAAAGAAAATAAATATTAACCGCTACTCTTGCAGAATTTCATTTCATTATTCCGTTATTTTTATATACATTTGAATTCGGTAAAAATTCGCTCCAAAATGTAACCTCCTGTTCAACCTATTTCAATCCGCTTGAAGGCACATTCTGCATAAGCCATGAATATGTAGATTCGCATGTCGAGGAACGAATATTATAGATCTCTCGTTCAGTCAACTTTAATTTCAAACAAAACAATAAAAAATGTTAACTTCGGTTGCACYGATAGATATCTAGTCAGAAAAACTTTCATAACAGTCATTGATTCCGATCGTTCAGTTTACATAACAACTATACATGAACGCAATTACYCTATATTAGTCCAACAGCGGCCTATCCGTGTGCAAAATTTCAGATTGTTATCTCAAAAACTAGTTCGCGTATGCAGATGAGATGGACAGATAGATGGGCCTGGCTTAATCGACACGGCACACCCTGCTGATCAATTATRTTTTTTAGGGTATCGGCTATTTCCTTCTCAGAAGCTTAATATACCTCACCCAGGGTAGAAATATAATTTTTTAATACACTACCATGATGCCAACCCATACAAGCGACAACCCATTTTCATTATATTATATGTTATTTCGGAGAGGACTGTTACGCAAGCGAGAAAAGGTGATCCACGGGGAACTAAACATATCGTTTTCATTCCGCAGTAGAGAAGATTGGRCCAACGGTTTYGTGATCGACGSATCAAAGRGYATAARAGAACGATGAGTGGAGTTCCAACTAAATTACCACAATTCAGTCTTTCAGCTRGAAGTGTGATCATAACAAAAGATGWCAAGTGAACATCTGCTCTAACTAGCGAGTCCATAATTTTGTTAATCCATAGCCAAGCGGCAATTAGGGCCATCCGTAATGCCAATACCAGGTCTAAGTAGTAGGTAACWAAGTTAGTATCTTTAAGATCATATAGCAATAAAAGATAATGAAAGGGCAGACGTGCTGGCAATTACCCTAAACTCGCACAGACACCTTCCTTTACCGCCTCCAGAAAATTGGAAAAGTATTCCATTGCATAGAGTTCAGAGCATGCGTGGAATATGAAGTGACGCTGGATCGCTATCTACGCTAATGCGCAGCCTTCACCCGGATGAGAAGGAACTTATTGCACGGCTCCCAGTAATCAAATTTAATAGCCATTGGACATTTGGGGTAGAATAGATGCAGGTTTTTCGCACACCCACAAACCCACTGAGTTTCTAGATAAGGCTGAATTTGGTTTACAACCGAGCGCACAACGGGCCTAATGATGGTGTAAGTGCGGCAGCTAACGGCCTACAAATCGAAAAAAAATTTAACATAAATAACTGGAAGCATTGCTTGATAAATATAATGTGTGTCATAATGAATTCTATAAAAACCAAAAAGCCTAACGATCTTGGTGGACAATCGAGCCCAAAACGTKAAATTATCTGCTCACCGAAGTGTTCTCACAATAAAACCATTGATTGATGTGATGTGTGAGATGTGACGTCGTCTTGCTGAAACCAAATGTTGTCGAGATCACGCGCTTCAATCAAATAGTCGGTTATCATGACGGYTACGTTCGCCGTYCTGGCTGCCAAGCAGGTTCAGTTCTTTGAAGTYCAAATAGAGTCCRCAAATTGSCAGAAAGATRGGAAAATATTATCGCAACACATGGGCAATACTTTGAGTAAAACTTCTTAAATAAACATTTGAAACTATCCACAAGAATTTTGGTTATCTTTTTAAAGGATAAATTAAAAACCACCTAAACAATTTATTCTTTAAAGATTATTATTAATTTTTTTTCAATACTTCAAATTTTACTACGGCGATACGTCAATAATTTCGAAAAATTTCAGATTGGCTACAAAATATTTCCACGAATTCGCAATCAGCTTCATTTTGAATGGCATAAAATCCGGCACTTACTCTATCGTGTTCGTTCTCCCAATATAAAATGTTGTAAGCGTTCTTAAGCATTTTCATCCACAATTCACGTATTGGMTCCATGCTTGTTCGAAAAAGAGGTAACGCGTCATTAAATTAAAAGTTTTCCAAGTTATCGATGTTTAATTTAATGGTGAAAAATTAATAGCCATTCACATTCCCGTGTGTAAAGAACGCGAATGCCTTGTAAGCGGCATATCCGCAACGAAGACCGCATGCACGAAAACGAATCACGCCGAACGAATGACCATTAAAAGTGAAATTCAAATTTTATTGAATTTTAATTACAGAAATTTTTGCTTGCGCCGCTTTCATGATAAATGGCGCTCTCACTCTCGAGTGCCTCTTTGCTGTGAGGCGAAAATTTATGCGCATTTCTGCATTTTCAATTAGGGTAATTAATTCGACGAATCCACCACGCTGAAATTTGGGAATTTTCTTACCATACAGCATTGAAAAAATTTACGCTAAGGCAATATGTACAATGGTGTGCGATTTWTATGCTCTTGCAACATGTTCCTACAGAGTATATTAGTTTTGTTCACCTAACGGTTGTACGTATCACCTAAAACTAAACGMGATAGATATAGGCTTATATAATTACTATATATTATAATGATCCGGATGGCGAGAGGAGTTGAAATCTGGGTGACTGTCTGCCTGTCCTTCCGTCTGTCCGTCCATGCAAGCTRTAACTTGAGCAAAAAGATATCTTGATGAAACTTTGTATGCGAGTTCCTTAGTAAAAAAAAATACGAGTTCGTAGAAGGGTTTATTCGCACCACGCCCACAAAACGCCACTAATCGAAAACCTATAAAGTTCCATAACTAACAGCTAAAGTTTAAGCGGCTCGCTTTCTAAATGTGTACAAAACTCTATATTACCCGCCAGGCGACGTTGTCTGCTGTGCTTGGAATCCGCTAGGTAGAAACCACTCCCAATGAAATAGAAACAACACCCTCGGATAAAAGCCCCGCTTTTGATGACCACCACGTCACTGATGACAATCATAACTTTGACGTCGTAGATAATTTTAACTATCTTGGAWYCAGCATTAGCACCAACARCAATATMACTTTATGTGSTACTTTGGACTGAGGAGGCAATTGAAAATTAAGTCATCTCTCGAAGTTACGMATTTTCGAGRGAAAGGCGAACTGTACGAGTTCTACGACRGCATTGGCATAGATCAGTGAATCAAGAGACACCACCGGTGGAAGCAGAGAAAGAGGATGGCCTCCACTCACTTGGAGAGATCAGGTGGAGAACGACCTATCTGCACTTGGATCTCAAATTGGCGCCAAATAGCGAAAAGCAGAAACGACTGGCACGGTGTTGTTAACTCGGCTTTAACCCCGTAAGCGATGTCTACTTATATGAGATATACTATAGTTTAATACCGAAAAATTAACCCTCGAGTTTATGACGCACTAAAAGATCGAAATATGAAGTGTCACAATGTTCTAAAAGCGTTTGAATGTTCAGTGAAGTTATGGAAATTATGAACTCTTCAAACTAATTATCTTCCCATAACCAACACTCCCCAACTCATTTACACCCTGTCGTCGCTAAGGGTCCTACTTAACGCTCACTAATATTGGCTATTTATTACCTACGCTCAGCTCGCATTTACGTATATGCCATGGCACGCGTTGCCTCCTGAAATCCGCCCCACATTTCCCGTCTTTTCACACTACCTCGCATTCATTGCGAGAACTTTTCAAGTTTGCGTAGTTCCTCATTTAAGATCTTAAGTGTCCATTTCCGTGGATTTTGCAAATAATGCCCAAAAGCTGTCAGAACACTTGTAACAACAACTACGCGCGTACCACTGCGAAGAGCAAAAAGCAACAGAAGTGTTGCCGAAACGTCAGCGCACGTCGCGTCTTGATGTTGTAACATTTTCGTTTGATTGCAAGATTGATGAGGCGAGTTTACGTGATGCCAGTGCAAGCCGAAACTTTTTCCATTAAAATTGCCAGCATTAAGCAACGCGCGAAGCCTGCAACACGGTGTTCGAATATGTTATTGGGCGCTCAGTCYCTCGATCACAACTCACTCGCTGTGACCCTCTTACTCGCGGTTTCGCACTCGTCCGCTAATACCAAGCACCCTTTTTTGTCCAGAAGACAATACCAAAATCTCGCCACCTCCAATAACCTCCGCAACTGTGGCCGCGCAATCGGCGACCACATAATAGACACCGCCGCGCCGTGTCGCCCCAAGCAATTGTGCTCATAATATGCGCCAAGAACGGCGCTTTGTGCTAATATCCACTGCAAACGAAATCTACCGGTTCCATCCATATTGGCTGGCTGCTCATTGACCCGTTGCGCTGATAGCCATATTTCAAAAATGTTGACGCCACAATTGTAAGCTGTATTGCATGCACAAGTGTTGGTGTGTGTGGGTACGGGGGAATGGTGAGCTTAGCGAAAAAGGAGAAATTGCCAAGTTGTTAACAACAATAGCAACAATAACATATGGGCATTACTACAATTGCGGCACGTCTGAATGCTAAATTGGCGTACGAAACAAAAAAGAACTAGCGGCTGCCGCAAGGTGGAAGAGGGCGGCATGCGACGCGGCAGTACACAAGGGCAGACAGAAAGTTGTGCTAACTTATTGCCAGCAGGAAGATTCTACGAATGCGCGGTAGTATGGATGATTTGTTGTAGTCACCTTTGGGCTGGCTGCTGTTGCATGCCGCATGGGTGATGGTTGTTGCCACGGTTTTCGCTTTAGTAATGGCGGCAGGTAAACGGAAGTGAGAAATGTCCACAACGAATGYTGAATGAAAATTTATGGTGGCAGCAGTAAGCCAAGGAAAAAGAGCAAAACGCGCGTAAGCAGCGGAATAAGCGTGTGGCAACAACMCTACACATGCAACATRCAACATATACAGSCTTTGTTTGCTRYATTTTTGCCTTTTTCGAYTTTCTTACATACCTCTTYTTTTTCTTTTTCGCTTTCTATTTAYTTTTTTYKCGCTTTTCTTCCAATTGTTTGCGCTCGCTCTGGTCGTTGCTCACCTAGTTTTCGTCTAGCATCGTTCATTTTTCTCTTGCCGCTTCGCTTTCTTTTTCATCTCCGTTGTAATAGGTTTTGCTGTCATAACTCAATCCAGTCGCGTTGYTAACGATGTTCTGTCTGTCCAGCATAAGCCATGGGTCGGCAACAGGTGGTCGGTCAATCAACACTGGCAAATTATATCAAAACTGAGTTTTACAAATGGATGTGGCTTAATTGAAAATAAAGCAAAATAACGGTGAAAACCAGTCCTTAAATTAGCATGTTCTACATTTGAATAAATAAATAAATTAATTTTTTTCTTCAAAAATACCAAGTTGGTGAGATTAATAAAGGTATGCGCTTCTTCTTCTTCTTTAACGACGTAGACGCCGCTTACGCGGTTATTGACGAGGTAACAACAGCGCGGCAGTCGTTCTTCCTCTTCGCTGTTTGGTGCCAAATGGAGATTCCAAGTGCAGCCAGGTCTTTCTCCACATCATTTTTCCAACGGAGTAGCGGTCTTCCTCTTCTTCCCCTGTCGGGTATTGCGTCGAATACTTTAAGAGTTGGAGCCTTTACATATATCCGGACGACATGAAATAACCAGCGTAGCCGCTGTCTCTGTCTAGTATAACTCATCRTTCCATCGAATGCGGTATTCACCGTTGCCAACGCGTAAAAAATCATAAATRATCCGCAGAACCATTCGCTTGAATCGTTCATGCTTCCGTAGCAAGATGCAAATGATGAGGAACTTTTAGAATTTGGTCTTTGTTTGTCGGGAGAGGTCTTTTCTTCGCAATTGCTCACTCAGTTCGAAGTAGCATCCATTGTCAAGAGGTATTCTGCGTTGGATATCGAGGCTGACGTTGTTGTTGGTGATAATGCTGGTTTCAAAATAGACGAAATTCAATCTATCAATAACCAAATTTACCGTCTGTCTTCCATTAAGTTCGATTCTGAGAGTTAAACCACCAGTTATTGCAGATGAGAAGTCCGTGTTGCTTCTAGAAACCAGAGTCATACTTCCGCAATTAACCGTAACATTGCCGTATATTGTACACAACTTGGAGGTCTTTACTAAAACTTTCGGTCCTGAAGATTTCTACYCGCCAGTTCAAGTTCCACCCCCTTTAACCGACAAGGCAGTTAGACATGTTACCCCGCAGCTAAGCAAAATGCCGAAAGACTCCAAGCCATTTACTTACCGATGATACGGTTTAGAGTTCGTTACCTAGATGAATCTAAATTTTCGATCCAAAAGGAATTAACATGATTTGAAGCCAAATCTAGGCTCGGCGGGAGTAAGATACCCACGGTACTCTGCCGGTGGCTGTCCATTCTTCATATACACGAATTATGGAAATTCGGAAAAATTGTCCTCCTATTGAAACTAGGGAAACCCATCACTAAGTGGAGTTCATCGTTCGAAACCCCTTTTTTTTACCAGTATTGTAAACACTTGGAAGCTTGTTACTTCCGACCTTTATTCACTATCTGATTTCAGAAAACCAGATCAAGATTATTTCCGCAAGGTGCACCGCCAAAGCACTTAGCGTCATAAACAGCGAGATAATTTGGGGCTTAAATCAGAAATCACCCTGTTAGCGAACGATCAATGTAACGAAACGAACCCGAAGTATTTATCCGACAAAGGACTGTCAACCCGATATAATTCTTTGGCTACCACAATACCAACAATGATCTTGGTAGTGTTGGACTAGTCAAAAGCTTCGGACATAGTCAACCACACAACGCTACTAGACGGCATCCAACAATCTACACTCCCTTCTAGTCTATACTCAGACTTTGGCTGAAAATGTGGACCACGAACCATCTAAGCGATCGTCACTCAGCCGTACTATTTCGTAGTAGAATTTGTATACCAATTTCACTTTTGCACATGAAGCAACAAAACTGTAATTAAATAAAAATTCAAACAGCTTTATTTGAACAAATACGTTCATGCGCATTTCGTAAGTGTAATCGATTTCGCAATAAAAGTTCGCCAATTACTCACATTACTTAAAGCATTCTGCTTTCCATTCCCCGTAGTTTCACTAGCCACTTATTAAAGCAGAAAAATCGAAATGATGATAAATAGCTATGGCGCTGCGAGARCTTCTCGAAATTGTGGCATACTTCRAGGCGCTTTGCAGCATGCTGCAGCACAAAGACCAAGCCGATGTTTAATTTTTATCTACGAAGTTTATATGTGTATAAGTACATATTATATATGTAAGAGCAAACCATGACTGCTTCACATTTGCTTGATAAGTGGCAATCTGAGTAKAGACTCGAAGTTCGAAACACCAGGTTTCTAATAATTAGCATAATTATTACAAGATTAAAAAAATAAATTTTTCTTAAATGATTTGTGAAAAAATAAATAAATTCTTAGCAGATTAAAACCAATCAAGAAYGAAAGGTATAGTAACAATGATTAGGTGAAAATAATTCCAGCAAAACTACGGGGCCATTATAAAAAAGTTATATAGTAAAGTTGTGAGTAATGGAAAAAATATGTATAACCTAAAAATGTTGACCTAATCAAACTTTTGAATTTTTATTATTATCTTGCACAAGAACCAAATGTCTCAACATTTTTTTGGAAACTTACTTTCTTATGTCCCAAAGCACTGTAATTGTTCTTATTAAACATATTTATTTTTTCTCGTTTTATGAACGAGGTATCGAAAAAACCAATATATTCAATAAACCAAACTTAAGTGAAAATGTGAAACTATTTGTTTTTTTTTTTTGTTTTGTTAATCAATACCCTTTATGTTGGTGGAAGTCCATACTTTCTGACGACATAAACCTTTTGAAAACATGGGCGTTGCGTTACAGTAAYTTAAAATGTTCACCTCGACAAAAACTGGTATTTAATTCCGAACATTTCCGCGAACATTTTTTGCACACGATTGTTTTTTTACAACTTTCACGAAGATTAACTCAGCAACAGTGCATCGACGAACCTAATTCAATTTATRGCATTGAAGCTCCAACAAGAAGCAGTGTCATGATAAATCAAATCGAGGTCGTACATAGATTGTTCCAAGACGRATTTCGTAAAGGTCGTCTAAAATAYATACAYATGTGGTTGTTTCGAAAACTATTATTTCTGTGTGCCAACTGAAATTTCAGGATCGTCATGTTACCTAAACTATGACTTTCTGTCCTGCTGTTACTTCTGACAGTTTTATGATCATGTTTCGCTTTAATATCACTTTTCCCAGAGCATGAAGTACTTAAAATATTTATTRTAAGGTTTACATTGATTTAAATGAAGTAGAAGACGGAAGAAACCGTATTAAATTTTAAATCAGCAAAGTCTTGGTAGGAAGCTTGGTAGGAAGGAATTTGTCAAAGGCATCAACAGTAACCAGTCTCCAGAACATCTAAAAGGTCAACTTAGCTGTAACATTGAAAAAAGCGTGTAAAAATTTGACAGCTATCGGATCATTAGTTTGTGAAGAATGTGCATGGACAAGAATTTGGCATCTTCATAAAATATTGCTTCTTGAAAGGAAAATATACGGCTGAAGCAAAAACTGAAGAGCTTCCGGACACTGTCCCAGGAAATTCCACCATCCTTGCTAAATTTGGAAGTGGTGAAATGAGCACCGAAGACTGTGAACTCAGTGGATGATCAGAGGTTGTTACCGAAGAAAACAACAAAAAAAGTCCACAAAATAATATTGTTCGAAATTGCAGGCACTCCAAAGATATCAACTGAGTGTGTACAGCATATCACACACGAATTTCTGGATATGAGAAATCTCTGTGAAAAGTGGATGCCGCGAACTCACTTTTGATCAAAACCAATGACGAGATAAGCAGTGTTTGGAAACATTCAAACGTAATAAACCCGAGTTTTTGCATTKCAATGGGTAAAATATGGCTTCAACACTTCACTCTGAAGACTAATTTACAATCATTCATGTAGACTGCGCAGGAGGAACCCGCTCCAAAGCKTGGAAAATCGCAACAGTTGGCTGACAAGGTTATGGTGTTTGTACTTTTGGATTTGCTTGGAAGAATTCTTGTGGACTACCTTGAGAAACGAAGGACCATCAACAGTGGCTGTAACAAAGCGTTATTGGACTGTTTGTAATACTAAATCGCTGAAAAACTGGTGCTTTTGAAGAAAAAGAAAGTGTTGTTTMAACAAAGAAAATGCGCCGTGTCACAAGTCAATGTAAACGATAACAAAAATCCATGAATTTGGCTTCAAATTGCTACCGCATCCTAAGTATTCTTCATTTCTATTCTAATTTATATCTCAAAAGAATGCTCGCTGGGAAAAAAGCTTCGTGGAATGGAAATAAAATCACCGAAGCCGAGACCTATTATGAAACAAAAGASAAATCGTACTAAAAAMTTATATMAAAAAGTTGGAGGGTCGCTATGATCGGTGTATCACCAAAAAAGTCTGTTTTACTGTGAAAAGSTATTGACTATTTAATTGATCTGTTGACACCATGCTAATATATATTCCGCCCAAGGGGGCTATGTTTTAGTTGTACTGCTCAGCATTTTGAGATTTCATCACACAACAATCTCCAGCCTATCCATGACTCGATGTAAAATGGACATGCTTCGTAAATTAATGAGGATGTTCAAATTTTGAGAAGTGATTCTTCGCTTTTCGTAGTGCTTGTTTTTAGGACTATGTATGTAACTATTGCTGCTATGGAGCAGAGTATCGAAGATTAAACTCACTTTTGATTGATGGATACATTATGTAAAAATAATTTTCAATTTACTGCAATATTAGTTCACAAATCGTTTTTGACCCGCCGTTACATTCTCGTAAAGTAACCGTTTGGTATGCTCTATAGGCGCAGGAAATCCTTGGTTCATATTTCTTCAAAAATGAAGGCGGCCATAATGTCAATGGGGAAAGTTATAGAGCTAAGATTAATGACATTTTCGTGCCCAAGCTGGTGGCTGTGGACGTCTGACAAATAACGAAACAATCTATTTTTTAAGGAACTTTCCTTGAACACATTATCTCGCGTCMTCGGTCTGTACTGTATCCTCCAAGATCGTACGATACAACACGTATGGTGTATCATTTGTGAGGTTTTATGATGTCGATTTTCTACGCAGATAAGTCGGAGTTGACTGCTGACATACGGCTTCCATTACTGCAAAAAGTGGTTGGAAATTGWGCCGCTCGGTTAGATTTTATTTGAGTCTGCCATGGCGATCATTTCTCAAAATCATTTTTAAAACGTAATCACAACTGTTTATCTTTATAAAATTTCCTAAAAATACGCTTTAATTTAAAGTTGTATGTCGGACATAAACATATCTTATGGGAAATGGAAATATTGTAAGGGGGGTTTTAGTAGGGACGCTACAAAAGTACACCGACAGGGACAGCAATCCACGCCATATTTTTTCCCGGCATTTTGACATTTCTCTTCAGTAAGGTTTGCCATTTCATCATGGAATGTTATGCGATCCAAGAATRGACCGAAATTATTACAATTTACTCGCGAATTTCGGAGTCAGTGGCCTCAACTTTAAGAGCCAATAGTGCAAAGACGGAAAACATTAATACTAACAGTTTAATATCCACTCGAAGCGTCCTCAAGCGAGCAGACTCAAGAGATAGACCGAARGCGACACCTTTTCTTATTTCAAATAGTGTATTAAATACGAAAGGTAGTGAAACCCCAAAATCAGAAAATTAGCATTTGTAAATTACTTTTTAAACAGTCCCTATCTTTTCCCTTTTGCAAGTAAAACCTGTGTGTCTTCGTCGCTACATTTCTAATTACTTTTGCACACCAAATTTAAATTTATCGTGTATTAGTATGTGTGACCAACATACATATATGGTATGGTGTGGTACTACATTTGGCCCAGTCATTTACGCAAGGGTATTCGCTTTCATGYTTACGTATGTACGTGTATGTGCCACACCCACCGCAAATCCTTAAAGGAGTTATTTAAATGCACCATGGGCATGTAGTGCGTGTAGGTGGTCCATTTTATTCCTCGATTGCTGCTTCAGTATTCAGTCACGTACCGTGTTGGCGTTTCCAATTTACAAAGATACGCCTTTGTTTCCACCAAACATGCTCTTGAGTTTCCCCCTTCGGTAAATGTAATTAATGAGCAGCCGACAACAAATTGCATACAAATGTAAAATGCTTTATTGTATGTGCATGCGATTCAGATTAGGAAGAGAGCCAGAGATTGTATGTACTCAAATGCGTATATGGATATTTCTTCATGTGTTGGGCCGTGAATAGAAATTGGAATTCTGCCTGATGACACTGTATTTTTACTTCTCACAAACGTCTCCTCAAAATCCAAACATGAGATAAAAGCTGTCCATTTTATACGAAAAAATCAAGCCCATTCTTTAAGAWAGAAAGCTCGAAAAATCATTTTGAAAATCAGAAAAAATAAAAAAAAAATTACAAACTCCTTATGTCTACATATGTGACCTGGTCTACAGAAAGGAAGCTAACGTGCGAAAACTAGTTTTCTGGGAAACAGCTGTTAAAAAAAAAGYATCTCGTCTTCCATCCGAATCAACTAAAAAGTGAAAATTGATTTTTTGACACCTAAGCCCCCTTTCCGTAGACCAGGTCACATATATATATTTCAGTTGTTTCATTGAGAATTTGTCAAAAGGTAGCAAGCACTTTGTTGAGAAAGGACTTCTTAAAAATCTATGGCATATGCGAAAGAAATTTTCCAGAAATGTTGCTATTGTTCGAAGTGCTACTGAGAAAGTAGGCTAGAGATCTCTGCTTCGTTGCAATCTCTGCATGATTGGAGGGAATCTTATTTTAATGAAGCGTGCCAAAATTTTATGAAACATCACTCCAACAGGATCGAAAATCGGTAAGCTTCAGTGATACGGGACGCCATCCTTATATTCCTTCTTTAAAAATACTAACCTACAAGAGAACACCATTTCATAGAGTCTGAACTGAGAGCATATAWAACTATGTTAGACTAGATTTGTTGCAGATAAACACAGGTTTACAATAACGTTTGCTCTAGGCATAAGGCTACATCTGTGTACGCTCTATAAAATACCGTTAAGCTTATTTTGTTTGGAAGGGAAGATAATAGAGAACTTAGGTTGTGGTAAAACGACTCACCAGCTGTACCTTACCATTTTTCTAGTACCATCTATCAYTTGCTTCCAAATAGGCCTCAGTTTTGGCGATCAGYTTACAATCGACGATCATTTCTTCCCAGCGAGCMTTCTTTTGAAATCTTAGAACAGGAAATGGTCGGTTAAAGCATGTTTCTAAGAGATTACCGTTCAATTGAATGTCATTAGAATACTGTTACAGCACTTATTTATTTTTTATGCGCATTCCAAGTCGTAAATTTTCGATTTGCTCTTKATTACTTCTAACCAATGTGAAGCATTCTGTCTCAGCAGAAAAAWAAATTATTTGCCCTCTGTAAGTGGCTAAAGATTAACTAGACTTTGCTCACGCCCACCCTCCCCACTGCGAGCAGCACGTGTACTCGTTCACCCCCACCAAGCGATACGGCTTTTAATGACCAACACACTTTGGCGCTAAGTTTCGCAACGCCTTTCGCACAAAGGCCACAGACGCCAAGACGAATGTGCCACAGGCAATGAATTAGCAGTAAAACAAGTATGTATGAGTAAGTGTGTGCGTGTGCATATGAACAGGCCTTTAGGTTGCTTGTGAATTTATTTCTTTGTTGGCCGTTGGAGAATAGTGAAAGTTGGAAAATTTTAATTAACTAATTTTTCTCTTTAAATGCTAAATGCCAGCGTAAGTGCAATTTTCAAATGAAAATACGATAATTATGTGCGTACAAACTGTGTTAAGGCCCGAAGTATGCCGCGAGCAGTTAATTTAGATTTGTTTGATTGCATAATAAAATGGAAATAATAGAATTGCCGTTTTAAAGAACACGTTCGCATTTACGAACTCGCATAAATAATTAGAAATGGCAGTGAAATAACGGACTATTTTCAAATTTAATATATTTTTTAAATCAAAATTTCTTTATCGTAGAAAAATTTTGAATAATCAAAGTCTGTCACTTTCTATCGCAGAAGAAACAGGTTAGGTTACTTTATGAGGTCGATCCTGAGAAGTTTCTCCGACAACTTAGAACGCCAGTCAGCTGAGTTACCTAAAAGTCCTATACATAAAATAAGATTAGAACTCGATTAAAAGCTTGAAGTCCCCCACAAATTTGTTGGGACGGCTAATGCCACTTTGAGCGATGTCTTCTTTATCGCCGAAGGAAAGTCTGTCGAGTTGCTTCAATGGGTTAGAAAGTTTCACCTCACCCTTTCCAACATACAACTTTGACAACTTGCTCTGTCAAGATTTCATCTTCCAACTCAGACACGAAAGAGTAATTAATTATGGCGCTATAGCGTTCTCGATTGATCGTTACAATACGACCGCCTTTATTTTTCAAGAAATATGCCCATAGAACACACCAAWCAGCGACTATTTGAGGATGTAACGTCGTATCAACAATTACTTGTGGATTATCATCATACCTATTCACACAAAAATGGGCTTTATTGCTGAACAAATTTTTCTTATGAAAATCAGGATCGTTCACCATCTCATTTTAGACCCATTCACTGATGGTCRTTCGGCTTTGATTGTTATACAAGTTGAATTTTGTATGCCTGCAGTCCAAGAATTTTCCATAGGTGAGCAAAGCTCCAATTATGGGGCGATTGCGGACAGACTCATTCCGCAATAGCGTACTGTAAGGCCTCTCTGAGGACACACATTATCCACTAGAGCAAACGTAGTGAGAAACCGATCCATGTTTGCTCAAATTAACGACTCTGCTGTCGACCGAATATTTAACGCAG
>NW_017537290.1:1462985-1466868 GCF_001853355.1 Bactrocera latifrons
AAATATACATAAATATAAAAATATAACCATAAAAGCAACTTCGCAAAACAAATCAGGCAAACATACCTACATTTGTATGCACAAACAAACATAAACCATTAGCATTGTTTATTTTCAATCAATTTGGCTTTTAACATGCAGCAAATTAATTTGTCATTTCGCCGAAGGCATAAAACTCACACAAATACACACACAAAAAAATTGAATTTTTTTAAATTCGATAACAATAACAACAAGAAAAAATGCCCATTGACCTTCAAACTATTGCACATTCATTGATTAACCGCAAAAAATAAACAACAACACGCACATACATTTACATTTATGCCATTTTATTGTAGTTTGCATGCTTTTCAACGCCCATAAATAGGCTATAGCTTTTTTGTTGTCTAAAAAACCATTTGCTGTTGTTTAATTTTTGCCTTCGTGTGTGTGCATAAATAATTGTGTTGATTTATCACATCACGCTTGTGATGAAAATAGTGAAAATTAATTTTATTTTGCAAAAAATAACAAATTTATTGCAACTCTTATTTACACGCAATCAAACATTTGTGTGAACAATTTATTTCATTGCAATCGTGTATTCTCAAACATCATCGGTGTACGGCGATATGCTGTCGAAACTCAGGGGACAATGGCTGTGTAATATTTGTTTGCAATTTTCTAGGCGCAGATAGGAGAAGTGGCGTTTGTCATGGTCATGCAGGCTGTAAATATTAAATTTGAGATTAAAACTTATTTACACTTGTGTTTAATGATAATTTAATAAATATTAATACTATAAAGATATAATAACACTAATAGAGTGTACACATCAGCTGCACGGAAGTTCTAATATTCTTCACAGAAGCTTTTTTACAGCAGAAACGGTATAAAAAGATGATATCAATCGACCTTTAATCAAGTCAACAACCTTTGTTTGCATTTAGCCAATACAACCACCTTTGTCCGCTTTTAACCAAGTCGACAATTTTTATTTTTCATTTATTTTCACTGTACGGGAGCTCTGACCCTGTTGCCATTTTTATCGATCAATGACACCTTTGTTTAAACTTTAAGGGGTGAATGATAATTTTGTTTACATTTTATATGGTCAACGACCTTTTGTCAACAACCTTTGTTGGCATTTAGCGAATACAACTACCTTTGTTTACCGTTCGCCAACAAACTTGGTTTACATTTTGGTCAATTAGCCTTTTTTTACCCTTTACGAGATCAATGACACGTTTGCTTACATTTTATAGGATCAGTGTCCCTTATATATTTTGCTATATATTTACATTTTATTCAACGGCTCATTTGATTATCTTTAGCCAAGTCGGCAACCTTTACGTGCTTTAAAGTCAATGACCTTTGCTTAAATTGTTTAAGGCCTCAATGTTGCTTTGTTTACCTTTAACCAAGTAAGCAACCCTTGAATACATTTAGCCAAGTAAACATCCTTTGAATACATTTAGCCAGGTCAACAATCGTTTTTTCACAGCTAGATCAATGACATTTTTGTTTATACAATATTTAATGGGGCTTAATCATGATTTTTATACATACACTGTACGTATAAGGTCAACGACTTTTCCTTCCGGGTGTTACAAACTTTGTAGCAAACTTAATATAACCAGTTCAGTGAGTAAAAATATAAGATAATTTACATTGTATAGAATTTTTTATCAAATCAAAGAGTAACACACATTTTTAACATTATATCGAACTAGGTTTTTATTTTCTCCTAAAAGTATGCAGATATTTTTAAACAGTTAATTATATATTGCATATTTCCAAGAGCAGTAAAATTTTATTTCGTATACTAACTTTTCATAATCAAATTACAAAGCCATTTGAATTTATTTTGCAACAAATTTTATAGAGAGTTGTTGCTGTTCTCAATCCCTCTACTCTTAGTTAAATCCTATTCAACTCTCTTAAAATAATCTAGCGCGTTAAATCACATGATCTTGACGACCCTTTGACTGTGCCAATTTTCGAAATTNCCTGTTGCCATTTTTATCGATCAATGACACCTTTGTTTAAACTTTAAGGGGTGAATGATAATTTTGTTTACATTTTATATGGTCAACGACCTTTTGTCAACAACCTTTGTTGGCATTTAGCGAATACAACTACCTTTGTTTACCGTTCGCCAACAAACTTGGTTTACATTTTGGTCAATTAGCCTTTTTTTACCCTTTACGAGATCAATGACACGTTTGCTTACATTTTATAGGATCAGTGTCCCTTATATATTTTGCTATATATTTACATTTTATTCAACGGCTCATTTGATTATCTTTAGCCAAGTCGGCAACCTTTACGTGCTTTAAAGTCAATGACCTTTGCTTAAATTGTTTAAGGCCTCAATGTTGCTTTGTTTACCTTTAACCAAGTAAGCAACCCTTGAATACATTTAGCCAAGTAAACATCCTTTGAATACATTTAGCCAGGTCAACAATCGTTTTTTCACAGCTAGATCAATGACATTTTTGTTTATACAATATTTAATGGGGCTTAATCATGATTTTTATACATACAYTGTAYGTATARGGTCWMCGACTTTTCCTTCCGGGTGTTACARACTTTGTAGCAAACTTAATATAACCAGTTCAGTGAGTAAAAATATAAGATAATTTACATTGTATAGAATTTTTTATCAAATCAAAGAGTAACACACATTTTTAACATTATATCGAACTAGGTTTTTATTTTCTCCTAAAAGTATGCAGATATTTTTAAACAGTTAATTATATATTGCATATTTCCAAGAGCAGTAAAATTTTATTTCGTATACTAACTTTTCATAATCAAATTACAAAGCCATTTGAATTTATTTTGCAACAAATTTTATAGAGAGTTGTTGCTGTTCTCAATCCCTCTACTCTTAGTTAAATCCTATTCAACTCTCTTAAAATAATCTAGSGCGTTAAATCACATGATCTTGACGACCCTTTGACTGTGCCAATTTTCGAAATTCACGAGTCGTCAAACTTTGCACACAATGTGTCCATGTTTAGAAGTGAAACATGAAGCTGCGTACCATTTTGTTGGAAATAGAGATATTTGAGTTGATTTCATAAAAAACGATCGACATCGTGTTATATTGCTCACTATTGATGGTAACAGTATTCTCTGCCTAATTTCGAAGRAGTAGAGAACTTATGATCCCACAATACTAGAATCCTCAGCAAATGGTCCAATTTTTGAGAATGCAATTGCGTTTCCTTCCGTTARTGACCCCGAAAACAGGCCTCATCTGAGAAGATGATYTTWCAAYGAATATTTTTTCAGCATKTTGTTTTTYAGAAGGTGAATTTTTTMAATAATCTTAATAACAATAATAATTACCAAAGTAACTTGTGTGACTTGATAAAATGAAAATGAAAAAARAMAACAATCATTGGTTCTATGAGCCGTTAAAATAACGTGGTATTCTATTTCCTGAGGTAGACACACGGTGCTGAGCTGATTAAGCCTAACCCATTCTTTGACAATTGGCAACCCACAAAATGTTTATTATKACGCCTTACAAATAGGGTAAAATGCTTGCTAAGTGTACAAGTAGTACATTAGATATTAGTAGATCCGGGCGGTTCCCTACACTCACACAACTTCACATTTTCCAGCAAAGAAAAGGACATAGAGTTCGGAGCATAAAATATGAGACCAGAGTTCTGGTATAGGATACAGGAGTAATGTTACCAATGGAGTTTATTTATTTTTTTTTTTTCTTGTTGGGTTTGTCGAAAGACTTCTTCAACAGAATAGAAACCGACGACAAATATTGGGATGAAGCTGTGAACTCGAATTATCTGGGAGGAAATTCGAATACAGATATACACAATGTTGTACGATATTCAACATATTCTTATGTGGTTACTGTTGGACAAAT
>NW_017537290.1:1467098-1468456 GCF_001853355.1 Bactrocera latifrons
TGAACTCGGTTAAGACAACTTGTTAAGGAATATTTCGGGATCCGAAAGCGAGTGTTACAGGTACTTAGGTCGATGGTGAATCACCGTGTCACAARCAAATTAAGACGTTGGAATAATTAGCATTTGAATCGGTGTCACATGTGGCATATCCTCCGGCGTTGGTCAGGTCTCAAGAGATTTTCGTTGCAAAAAGTTTATCGACAGTGCAGAGGCAATCGCTGCGTTTTAAGCCTCTTATGAAACAAAAAACCTTTCTTACTAGAGAAATGGCATCAATAAGTTATAAGATCGCTATATTCGGTGTATCGACTATCAAAAGGTTATGGAAATAAATCAACTGACTATTATGCTAGGAAATTTATTTCAAATTTTGCCTAATTAACCAATGTAAAGCCAGTCTCTATTAAATGTTTAATTGCCCTTACAACACACTTCCTGAACAACGAGGCAGAAACATTGCCAGTGGGATTCATTACAATCGGCAATGTCACCACAATTACAATAACAACAACATGTACAACCTTGAAATAAACAATATATTCTGAGCGAATTAACAACAACAAAAAAACATAACGAAATACGCCAGACATCGAAAAGCCATCAACGCCGGTTGGACGCACACACTGCACAGTCGGTTAACAATTTGCATTACATGGCATGGCATGGCACAACACAGCACGGCACTGTCAAATATTGCATTCGCTCGTTCAATTGTATTGTTGTTGCACTCGTTGTGAGTAAGTTAAGTGTCTGCCGAATTTAAAAGCGCATCCTCTTAGCAACACATTTTACCCGAATGGCATTATGTGCTTTACGCTCGTTCGGGTTTTTTGTCCTTGCCATGTTGCGCTGTCATTAAATTAAAATAAATTGGTTTAAATTGAAAATAAAGCGTTGCACAAAAATTCACTTTATGTAACTTAACATTTTACGATGCCAACGAGTTCGCGAAATGTTGATTGGCGAATTTCGTTGTGTTTGTGTGCTCACACTTGGCAGTCGCTGGGAGAATATACGTATACTTGCTCGTATTTGTAGTTAAAGGGTGAATTTTTAAGGGTATGTAAATTCTAATTCGTGATTTATTATTTCTTTACTATTTCTGTTATAATTTTTCAATTTCATATAATTTACTTAAGTGGTTACATGGGTTAACGGGTTAAAAAAAACGTTTCTTTTTATTATTTTATTAAATTCTATAACACCTTTAGAGTATCGTCCTAAATTTTCAACTTGATATGAGGCAAAGTCTCAGAGACACAGCGTTGAGAACTTGTGCGCTCAAAAGCTAAGTGCGTCGTCTTTAAGCGAGTTTTTCTCGAAACTGTGTTTTTGAAGCCGGTTGGCAAGATTTTCCT
>NW_017537290.1:1468726-1471116 GCF_001853355.1 Bactrocera latifrons
ATATTTAATTTTTTATACGAGAAACAAAAATGTTGAAAATAGGCCGCCTTTTACCCGAGGAATCCCATGTAAATCCCTTAAGAGACTAAGGAAGTTGTTTTTCACTTTCTTTGTGAACGCCCTGCTTTAACACAAACCAGAAACAGCATGATGGTTTAGCCCCTACATCCTTTTATTACAGAAATTTTTGCCAGCATTTTCTGTTTTAGCCACAAAAAATTTTGAAGAAACATCCTTTAACATCACAGTCGCAAAATGGCTCTAAGCCAGTGTAATTTGTCATAATATATACTATATATTTAAATATGTGTTCAGTTTGACAGCTTACGAGACTAAAATCTCCTCCTCACCTTAAACCAGCACCCTTTATAGGTGTCTATATACCTAAGTATATATTTGAGCGGGTCATTCTGAACGATTTTTTCCGAGAGGCTATGTATATTTTAAATTTCAGTCGGATATCTCAAAAACGAACGAAGAAATTTTTATAAACCGTAAAAATTRAACTTAACTTCAAAAATCTCTGACTCGATACCGGTTTTAGTCTCTTAAGCAAGACTGTTCAGAATGAATCCTACTATAATTCCCACAAACTCATTTCTTTTGTTTTTCTTTTGCCTCCCTATAAAGCAATCCGCTTTAGTACGCATAACCTACGTATAACCTTTCCAGTTCAAGTTGCTCAGAGTAGTCATAGAAACCATACAAACTACGTCCAGGACGGACATCAACATCAACTGATGATCAACATATCAATAAAAAGTAAAGGAACTGGTGCTTGAAAATCGACGATTAACAGTAAGAGATCTTGCTGGTATCGTTGGAGTATCGGAAGGATCAGTGGAACCATTTAAAAAAATAATTTGGGTCTAAGCGCGATTGGTTCCAAAATGTGAAACAATGCTTTCCGACTACCAGAATATCATTGAACGTATTATTGCTATGARTTTTGRATCTWTGCTTACGACCCGGAAACAGACAATCAATCGGCCGAATATCGTGGGAAAGGTCAGCTGAAGCCAACAAACCTTGGTCTAAACAAGTTTCGTTTGTGGATGAAATGAAGGTTATGTTGACAGTTTTCTTCAATTATCAAGATGTGGCGCACTCCAAATTCCTTCTATAAGTCTGCTTAAGGAAAACAGTTTTGGCCTTTTAACATATAAAAATCTCAGCAAATTTTCGTAAGCCGTAGTCTGCATATATACGTTAATATTTAGAACATAAATTGTAAAGAAAGTTGGTCAAATTTTCAGTGTCAATTCTTTTATTGCAATTTGCAAATTTACCATCGTATTTCACCTGCACTCCGAACGTTTTCTGCTTTAGTAATTAACTTAATTCAAGAGCGTTAAGTGCTCCTTCAATTTATATGACAATTTTTAATGGCATGCCTATGGAAGTGAGAGACTTAGCTCTAATTGCATTGTCAAAGTTTAACTTTATGACCTCAGCACACTTTGGATGTCAGATTAGATATTTCAGCAAATGTWAAATAATTATCTAAACAAAACTTAAGAGCTTARAGACAGCTCATTCGCTAATGAATTWARAAAAAATTATTTGAAAGTGTTTGACTAACTTTATGATATTAGTAACTGATATAAATAACAGAAAGYCAACAGCAAGAGATACTCATATTTGATATGAGAGAACTAAATGAATGTATAAACTTGTTTATGCAATCTTTGTGGGTCAAAGTTGACACATGCCAAGAACAATGCAATACAAACTAAAAAATTATTTTAATCATTTCAGATTAATAATTATGAGTTACCGCCACATTTCTTTGATTTATTTCGATATCCACGTTTGATTCATCGAAAAGCTAATTTCAACTCAGCCTAATCCGTCAAGTTAAAAAACCAACCCACTTAAAGCAAACGAATTTTCCTTGAAGACATAAAAACCCAATTCAATTTACTTACGTAAAAATCAGCTTCAGCATTTTAWAGAGCATACCGCCACTAATATTTGAGTCTACATCCAAAGTTGCTGTACAATATGACTTCAACAAGCAGGCCCGTCCATCCAAGCCGTGTCTAAGCACACAAAAATATTCAAGTAAAATGGTATAATTCAATATTTATCCGAATATACAAACCCGTTTAGGACATCCTCGAGTGAGTGTAGCACATCGCGTTTAAAGTATTTACGGCGTGACTCATCGGGACCGGGAAAGGGAAAATTAACACGAAATCCATATCCATAAGCCCAAAGAGTATTGATTTTTAGGATATTGTTTTTGCCATTTGTGCGCCACTTGATATATGAAATTGTGAAAATAAAGCGAATAAACATTTATTAAACAAGTAAGGAAGGGCTAAGTTCGGGTGTCGCCGAACATTTTATACTCTCGCATCAAATACCGTATTTGTGTAAAGTTTTAT
>NW_017537290.1:1472620-1475539 GCF_001853355.1 Bactrocera latifrons
GATCAGATGGAGAAAGACCCGGCTGCACTTGATATCTCGAATTGGCGCCAAATTGTGAAAAGAAAAGAACAGGCGGGATGCTATTAACTTGGCTATAACCGCGTAAGCAGTGTCTACGCCATTAAATAAGAAGAAGAAGAAGAAGAAGAATAAGATATCAGCAATAAATAAATATAGTTTAAGCAGTACAAAATGTAGTTATCCTAGGAAGAAAAATAGTATACAAAGATATATGACCGCCTTGTGTRGAGACCTCGATAAAAGCTAAATATAGGGAGATCGAGTTTACTAGYTGATCAAATTTGTCGATTTAAACTTGATGGATCCATTTAAATAGCACGCCTAGTCTTCTTAAATTTTGCTAAATCGCAATCGAATAGAGATCGCCAAAGAGATGCTTGACAACATATCTCAGGACCTTACATTCATCAAACGAATGAATTCAAATATTTTCTTTTTTTTTATGAGTCGGGTCCAATTTCAWCATATGAGAAGCATACAGATTTGAGTAAGGCTATCACCGAGTACAACGTCAGTAGACAATAGACTGATGGGAGGACCTTACCAATTACTCCATAAACTGCTAACTAAGCTTAGTTTCAAATAATAATACCTTAYTGAGAAGGTGTATTATCAAAAACAATAAAACAAACTTATGTCGACTAAGCAAATATATATTCACAGTTCCTTAATTACTTACCGAAACACGTGAACCCTTTGCAAATTCCAAGTATCTTTTGCCACGTCGTAGGATACGCTCACCATCGGAGTTCTTTAGYAGGCCTCTCTTCTCTGCAACTGCGGCAATCGCTCTCTGATGGCGCGGCAGCYTTCTGTATGAACTTGGCGGAGCATCTTTGAAATTTAGTTGGTTGTGATCATGACCAGTGTTCTCACTGAAATTATTCCTCTCGCTAGAGACAACCACAGTCTCCCAATTAGAGCTATTGCTTACGATAACAACACTGTCTAATGGATTACTWTTATCGTTCATTTTAGAAATTTCACTGTTATTAAACGAAGTGAACGAATCATTTTTGCTTGTTTGGCGATTTAATAGCTCGTCCTGACTGCTTTTTCGAATGTCGAATGTTTCTTCAAGCTGGTTTTTGCGGCAKCTTACGCCAGCTACTGCTATGAATAAAAGAAAGACAAAGGTTTGCAAACGCAACATGGGCTCTTCTTTTTTTGGCGGCATCGTCGTGTTGGAACACCGCTTTTTTGAAGTTGGATTTAAATCGAGCTGCAAAAATGGAAGACATGAATTTATTAATACTATGTTAATATAATACAGGGTGGCAATATTAGTGCTGAGCTCGCTAACTAAGCGCTCGAAGATAGTTAAGGAGCGTCTATCCTAAATAGAAATATCATCAAGCGGTCTCATCAACAGAACTGCCAACTGCAAATCCAATGAGCTAGTCAGAGGGGGCACCCCTGCTCACATCGGATTGGAACCAAGTTGGATCTCCATTGGTGTCTTTTTTCGAGCATTGCACTAATGGATCTCACTTGCRCCAAGCAGGCACTAATTGATGATCAGTTCCAATGTTATCAACAAAACTGACCTAATCAGCCATTCCTAGGACCATCACCTATATTGAGATCCTTCATTCATTTTTGGATAATATTCGACTGAATAGACCACATYCAGCGTACAATAAAGAAAATATAGCAACCGTAGCTGGGTGCGTACACAAAGATTGTGGTTRGCCGATTCGRCGTCGTTCGCAGCAACTCGAACTGACGCATGGAACGACTTGGTACATTTTACGTCGAGATCGAACTGAAAGGGAACAACATACGGCTTGTGCTAGAACTGAAGCCACTCGACCTTCCCAAACGATATATTTTGGCTGTAAAACTCTTGAAAAGTTCCAAGAAGATCCAACGTTTTCCAGCCAAATTTCGTTCACCGATGAAGTACGAAAAGCAAACTGAAGACGTTCAAGAGCTGTCATTTCATTCAGAAAAAAAATCTTGTTGGTGTTATTTCTTCAAAAATTATGCCATGATAACTATCTCTTTGCTGACTGGAATTGAAACTTGTCACATCGGCGACATTTGGTCTCAACAAGACGGCACCACTCCTACAGATCGCATCAATCAATGGATTTATTGAGAGAACACTTCGGTAAGCAGATAATTTCACGTTTCGGGTCGGTAGATAGATCATCAAGATCGTGTAATATCATACCAAGTAATGCGGCCAGTCAAAATGCACGAACGAGTCAACGAAAATTACACTCAGCGGATGGACCATCTTAGACGTAGCTGTGGCTAAYATTTGAAAAAGATAATCTTCAAAAAATAAATGCCAAAGAATGCTCTTTSGAATGATATTAAAGATTCCCCATTAAATTGAAGTTTCTGTATTTTTTTTAGTCGGGATCACCATTTATTATGTTGGATTTTTAGTTACCACAACCAGTGTTCTAAGCTGTGCAAGTGAAACCTCTGTTAAGGGGGTATTCTACTCTTGAATTTTGAAAAATTCCAAAGGATTTTTAAAAATTAAAATTATTTTAAGAGCTATAGTTACTTTAGTGACGCAGTACCTAGCGCACTAATAATTCACTTAGACTGTCTGAAATTTGACTCACTTTTTTAAACGCGTTTTTCTCGAAACTACACTTTTCCACACGGTACCGGCATTATCTCAAGTTCTATACAACCGATTTACTTGAAATTTTGTGCGAACATTCTTTATATAATCCTTTATCGTTCCCACCAGCATCGTGTCAAAATTTTTGTTTTTAATATTAAAAAAAAAATTCAGGAATTTAAAAAAAAACGTAAAAAACGATTTTTATTTCAGGCAGTCGAAATTTTTCAAAAAAAAATTTTTTCGTGTTCCCTGCGGTAGGGACTACAACAGCATCCTTACTGATTAAGAATTTCTTTTGATTTTTTTTTTCA
>NW_017537290.1:1475623-1511250 GCF_001853355.1 Bactrocera latifrons
AAATTCGGTGAAGATATCTCTTGAAATGACGAAGGTTACCATATAAGCACTTCATTCTGATCGTTCAGCTTATATGACAGCTCTTATACACATCTAGATGTGTATAAGAGACAGACGCAGTACCTAGCACACTAATAAATGGCTTAGACTGCCTGAAATTTGACTCACTTTCTTAAACGCGTTTTTGTCGAAACTACTTTTTACTACACGGTACCGGCATTATCTCAAGTTCTATACAACCGATTTACTTGAAATTTTGTGCGAACCTTCTTTATATAATCCTTTATCGTTACCACCAGCATCGTGTCAAAATTTTTGTTTTTAATATTTAAAAAAAAAAATTGGGAATTTAAAACAAAAAGCGTAAAAAACGATTTTTATTTTCAGGCAGTCGAAATGTTTCAAAAAAAAATTTTCGTGTTCCCTGCGGCAGGGACTACAACAGCATCCTTACTGATTAAGAATTTCTTTTGATTTTTTTTTCTCGGACCACCAGGAGAGTCAGGATCAATGTCACCAGGATGCGCAATTTTTTTACATCTGTCTCTCCCCCCTCTAATTATTTTAATTTTTAATATTTTTTGTAATTTTTTTTTTTTGTATTCTTAAGATGTCAATGAAAACACCATAAAAAATGGATAGTAAACATATCTTTTGATTTTTTTTTTTAATAAAATTCAAAAAACTGCAAAAAATATGATTTCTAGACTAGAATACTTAAGATCGACCTTATGACCTAACCTAACCTAACTACTAAAATGAAACACACATGAAACACCCGGCGCTCTCCATAATCTCAAACGAAACTGAAAAAAATGCGACCTGTAATACCTTAAAGTTTACATATTCCGGACACTTCAGTGTCCCCTCGCATTCCCTTATGCTATTTTATTATACAATTTTGTATCCACAACATTGCAACCACGTTAATTAATCATTTAACCGACAACTAAAATTAAATTTTTTCCAACGAATTGTGGCCAAAAGAACGGAGCTAAGTAACCAAAGAAAAATTAACTACAAATCATGCAAAAAAAAATWAATAAAAAGAGATTATCACGAGCAAGGCCAACTAAATTTTCAAAAGTGGTAACAACAATAACACATAAGAACAACAATAAAAACAACGCGTGCAACCACAATAACATTACGCAGAAATAATGAGCAACATAATTCTAGGTAACAGCAACAAACCGACAGTGAGCAGCCACAAATGCAGCTAGAAGAAGACTAAGTARAAGAAAGCGATAAGAAGAGTAGCACAACAAAATTGTAAAAACAAAAGCAAACCGCATGCATTGGAAATTTACAAGGAAAACAGCGAAACGCATGTATTTCAAATGAATATATGCACGTTATGGTGGTACATAATGGTTGAAAATAAAATTTTGGTTGAGCTTTTTTCGATACTTACATGATAGTGCTATAAATTTGAGCTTTCTGTGGTAAAATCATATGTTTCTGAGCGCCCACTGTTAGAGCATGCTACCGAGTTCAAAATTAAAATTTTCAAAATTGGAAAAAAAAAAATATGTGGAATCTTTAAAATATGCACCTGCGACTGTAGCAACATCTATAGTGATGATGGGAGTTAGAAAAAAAAAAGATTACAAACATAGTATTTTGCCTAAGTACCACCCTAATGTGTCAACCTGTTTACACACTTTACAAGCATCCACACACATACATACCATGCAAACGCCAGCACAGAAACTATGCATTGCGAATGAGGTCGTTCCTATCGCCATATTCGCAATGCTGCCGGGTTCACCTAAATTCGTTGCCGGCAGAAAAAAGTACAAACAAGCGACCGCCACATTTTGCAGGCAGCTAACTAACTACCGTTGCCGCCGCTTCCGACTCCATCTCCGTTGTCGCTGCCGTTGCCGTTGCCGTCGCCATTGTCGCTTTTGTTGTTGCCACTGGCAATGGGACAGTAAATAGTGGCAGTAGCAACATGAGTAACGTGCAACTTGCAACATTAGCACCACTACATTTGGCGCTGACGGCAAGTTGAGTGCGAAAAATGCGGCATATTTGATAAATTGTTGCAATTTGTCGCGTCTACTGATGTGTTGCTTTGCTCCAACTGTTGTTGTTACTTTTTTGTTGCAACAGCTATTTATTGTTGTTGTCCCTCGAGCTAGTTTATCGTGCTTCGTTTTTTTATTTCGGTTGGTTCGTTGCGCGTACGCGGTAATTAGTAATTTTCGCACATTAACACACGCACACACATACGGACACACACGCGCAATCGCGTGCGAGTAATACAGCGCAATAGTCATAGAGTTGCACTTTAAATTCAACTTTATTGCATTGTGCGCTGGCAATTTTTCACTTTCCTTTCGTATTAATTCGCTCGTCGTGGCCTTCGGAAGGACGTTGCTGAATGCTATGTTATGCTGCACTGTGCTCTGTTATGTTAGGTTATGCTCCTTTTGAGTTTGTCTTTGTCTGTTGTCCAATATATCTATTTATACCGATTCAGCCTTAATAGAGTAAGTGACAAGGCCGCGACACATTATATATTTTCGTCAGTTTATCCATATAATGGGTTTTACAATAGGTACTACAAAACGGGATATCACACGATGCCACATTTTATTCCACTCTTTTGGCACTTCTCTTCACAAAGGTACGATCCAACAATAAATTTTACTTTATTTATTAAAATTTGATGAGGAAGACCCAAATCAGCGGAAAAGGGTACGGTTTGTTGCGGTTTATGGGGCGGCGGCAACATTGGGCCGTACTTCTTCTGTGATGATCAAGACCGGCAAGTTACTGTGAATGGGAAAGCGCAAGCAATTGGTCGCCTCGATCGTGCAATTTGACTGTTAGACAATTTTCTGTGGAGCTACGTCAAGTCTATGGTCTATGCCTACAAACCAACGACGATTAACGAGCTTCTTACCCTTCACAAATACAAAAGTTTCCTTTGATCGTTAGTTAATATGGCAGATATTTGGCTCGATCAAAACAATTTACTCGGAAATTTCACCCTTGCCTTGTATAATAATCCACACAAAATTCGGTGAAGATATCTCTTGAAATGACGAAGGTTGCCATATAAGCACTTCATTCTGATCGTTCAGCTTATATGACAGCTATATGCTAAAGCAATCCGAACTAAAGAATTTCTTCGGAAAATATACTATACTCTCAATAACCGATGCCAAATTTCGTAGAGACAGGTCGTCATATAAAAAAACTTTATACATAAGCACTCGATTCCGATCATACAATTTGTATGGCTGCTAAGTATACGCTATATTGTGCCGATATCCGCCGTTCCGACAAATCACGTAAGCAAAACTTCAGATCATTATCTCAGAAACAGAGGGGCTAGTTCGCATAAATGGCAGACGAACGTGGAAAATTTACTTATCTCTTTTCTTTTGGGTGTTTAATCGTGGCAAACTTAATGTACCCAGTTTAGAGAAAACTACCGCTCGAAATAAATATCCTCTAATGAAGCCCGATGCATGGCTCATCCATCCCTACAAAGGGTCTCATAAGCACTCGAACAATATGCTTAGTTATGTTGAAAGCCACCGGAAGTTTCGGCAGCTGGAGCAGGTTAGTTGCGATCAGTGACAACAACGGAGGAGTTAGCAGATCCCTTTGAAGTTCCTGTGCCTATGTAATCAACCCTGCCTCAAAAAGTATATATCGCCTTCATGATTTTTGCAAGAAGAGTAACAAATAAAATCCTTATCTTAAAACCTACGGACCCGCAATTGACGGCTCGCTCGCTAGCGTCTGTTATCGTCGACGATTTGGACAGGAACATTGAAATTAGCTGATCCGTTAAAGCCGCTGTAACTGTGGTGAATCAACACCGTCAAATAGAGATAATTATGAAAAATAATAAAAAAAATCCAAGAAGAAAGAAAGTGCAATGGACTGCCCCTGCTCAACGTCAATTAGGTTGGGCTGGTGGCATTATCCCACCGGTGCACACCGTGTCCTTGAATTCTTAACAATAACATAACCAATGTCTGGATTGAATAGTGTGAGTTTGTTCTRGCGAGATAGCAGCCGCGATTTTTATCGGTAATCAGAATCGGTCAAGAAGTGTTCATAGACACTACGAAGATTTCGAAAAACAGGCCATGCGTCGGATGCCACCAAAGAAGATCAAAATCACCCATGAAGAGAAGACACGTAAAGCAATAACATATGAAACAGGAACGCATTAACACGAATTAATGAAGGAAACAAAAAATGGTTGGACAGAGATCAAAAGAAAAATAAAGGCGGCATACAAATATCCATCAAAGTTACAAATGAAAACGGTCTTCAGAAACTCGGCAAACACGTAGCCAAGATAAGAAAACTCCACTGTCAGTGGAGCTCAAGGATGCGCTAAAAAAGGCACTAGTGATTACACCAACGAGATAAGAAAATTCCATGAGATCCAGGAAACAATTAAAGCACTTAGCCACGAATTAATAGCAGAAAATCGCAAAACTTTCGATTATCCGCACCAAGATAAACGAACTTGTTCGTTTTGGTAAACTTTCATTCAGGATCTTTATAGGAACGGCGTACACGACACCCTCTCTGGTCTGTTGGCTGGATCCCCACTCGAAGCGAAGAAAATAATAATCTGAATTTGTTTTCTCAGCGTTTCTAGACCGTTCCAATGAACTAGAGAGGGATGGAATTGAGACTGATCTTCAACGCCGATATCCAAAGAAGTACCACAAAAARATTATGTGCGAGTAATATGAGTTTACTGCATTATAGTAACCCACATTAAGAACAAATTTAGTATATGTAAAACAGTTACTTGAAAAAACTGAAAGAATCATTCAACAATTACAAGAAGAACTGACTGGAAAGTCTTTTGCCCTGGCTTTCGACGTGGAACATCTACTATCGACCAGATTTTAACCCGTGAAAAGAAGAACGAGACACACTGTCTCTTCGCCGATTTTAAGGCCTCTTTTTCTTAACTTGACATCCCCGTAAAACAAGTCAACTGGCGTTGAGCAACACCAAAAGCTGCATCAGAATCGAGTAGGACCTCAACGAGCCTTTCGATACCAAGCGAGGTTTCAGACAAGAAGACGTCATATCGTGTGACTCGTATCAAACTATTGGAGGAGAAAATAATATGAGCTGCAGAGCGAAATAAAGAAAGTGCAATATTCTATAACAGTGTACAGTTGCTGGAGTATGCCGAYGATATTGACATCATTGACCTCGGCAAGCGCGTGTTGGTTCTGCTTTCTCCTGTCTGGAAAAGAAAGCGAATCATATGAGTTTGGTTGCGAACAAAGACCAAACTCTACAAGTTCTTCATCATTCCCGCCCTGCTACATAATGCGGAGGTATGGACAATGACAACAACTGATGAGTCGGCGTTAAGATTGTTCGGTAGAAAGGTTTTGAGGATGATGACATCTATCGTATTATCCTCATCCGAAACCCATAAACTCTTTCATGTTCTCTGATTTCAAAAATACGTTCACGTTGGTGATAATTAGTGGAAAATCYTCAAAAATGTGGTATATGATGGTATCGGTTCCGGATCGTTATAATAATTCATGCTAGATAATATATTTAATCACATAATTTAACTAATATAAAAAATGAACTGCATAAACTTATAGCAAAMGGTTAATTCTTAAGGTTTTGCAATTAAATTCAGTTTACCAAAAATCTATATATATCCTTGCTTTGATTTTTTAACACTATTTATATGCTTACTTGCTCTTTAATTTTCACTTTTCGCAACACTTTAGCCACTCATTTAATTTCGTTGTTGCACAATTTACAATTCTCGCTTGCAGTACTCAACGTGCTACTTCCACACCAAGCTTCATACGAATGTCAGACCACACAGCAGCTGCTGTTGACAACCATCAACCGATAAAAAGAGGTACAAGCGTCAATTACCAGCAAAAACCGCGAGTGTGCTCAAGTGTGAGAAGTCTTTAATCTTCACCTAGAGCCGATTGTACCCACCTTCTGCGCGAGTTTAAATTCTCTACACTTCAAAGTTAATTGAGATGTTATTCGACACTACTTTAGTTTGTATTCCCCATATACATGTTGTCAACTTCCCTCTCCCCAAGAAAGATTTGGGTTAATTACCATATGTACTTTTCTTGTCAACCATTGCGTACTCAATATAGTATATGTCACTCCGCCACAACTGTCACACACAAACTTTAGTAACAAATCTAGTCCCTCTTCCACTTCTTTGACATCTCTTATAGAACTGTTAATTTCAATATTTAATATTGACTTTCAGATACTCTATTTATTTTTACTCTTAACTTAAGTTGTCACACGCACTTACTTACCTGTACATACTGCCAGAACTGTCACAGATTGCGCTTGTCATAGTTGTGTCAACTTTTACTTGATTCTGTTTAGGCCAAAACGTCGGTAAACATATTGCATGACACAAGCCGTGCTTTTCATAACAACTGTTGTAGCATTTACATCTAAACTTTTTTAACTGCTTTTGTTGATTTTGTAATTAATAACACTCTTAATTTATTTCATTCAGAAAATTACTTACGTTTGAACTTTACTAATGATGAAGAGTTTTTAAACTGAACCATTATCCTTCAAGGCTACTCAGAATAAGAACTAAAACTTGAAGTTGTTGAAAAGTCTCCAAAAGGAGAAATGTTCTCCAGAAAAATTTCTTTTCCCTCATGCGGTGATTTAGTGTACAACCATCTTTAATGCTCCATCTTTTTGCCCACTATGTTTGAGCTCAACAAATTTACACTTGAAAGCAACATCCAAGTTTTTCAGTGGAATTTAATAGAACAACGTGTGACGATATCTGTAATGAAGCATAACTGCTTGATATTATATCCCGATTTATATCATTTTAAAGTTTTTAACTAACAAATTAATAKAATTATTGATTACTGAAAAGTGCATTTATTTGGCTGGGGTCCTACATGCACTAAAGTCACAATAAAGCCTTACCTAAATCCAACGATGAGATATTCGGTAATGATTTTTAAAAATTCAACATATTACGTACATTAAATTTGTCAAAGCTGTTGATATCCGACAATCATAGAATATAGCCGCCATAAAAATGGCAAATTTAAACACAACTCAAAAGAAGTGACATAAGAAATCTAATGGGAGTACTAACAGATCATTGTCTTATTAGCAAACATGCCAATTACGACCACTTTCAGACTTAGAAGCTTCCGCGAGACARAAGAAGATGATACTATGAATATATTCTATGCGAATACAAGGCTTTGTTTTCGAAATATCGGTCGAGAATTTCTTGACGATATCTCGGAAGTTGCACATATAAAATTTTTGTTATTGATGAACTTCGTCAGGAGCACAGGTTTCTGAAAAGGCATAATATGTAGAGTGAGAAAAGCAAAATGTACCTCCTAAAACCAGAAGCGTCATCAGACAACCGAAAAAAGTTTGTTACCGAAAATGTAAGTGATCGAAATTTCTTAAATGAACGCACTAGGAAATYCTCACACGCTTTGACTTTATACCGGATCTCTTGGATCATGGAGAACTCAAACCGTACTCTGGCGGCTCTTTCTATGCCCAAGTACCGTTGATGGAGTGGGGAGAAGCGATTGGAAAAAAGGGACAGTGAGCTTTTTATGGATTGGTCAAAGTTATTGTCGGTAGGTTGGTGGAGCCCTTTACTGCTAGAAGTTTCTAACTATTACGGTAAGGAACGGCTGACCTCAGACTATTACCGAGGCGGATAGTGAACGCCCTATGCTAAGTAGGTTAGCTGCGAATAGTAATACGCTGAGAGAAAGTAGAACTAGAGGTCGCCTTTAAATAAACTTCTACAAGCGTCCAAGGGATAACATACCACGGGAGGAAGGCAGCARAATGACGGGCGATCACACCCTGTGTACTGGGTTTTCAGTAATGGATCAGTTCTGCTGCTGAGAGCAGCATTCTGTAACCTCAGTAAGAAAGAGTGATATCTTAATTAATACCGTGGCAGGTCTTCAAGGTTCAGTTAAGAAAAAATTTCTGATATAGGTTCATATATGGCAACTCAAGAGGAGAAATGCAGGACCGCCTTCCGTAGTAGTAGTAGGATACTAAGTTCTCCTGTACTAAYCAATCCTCCAWAACAAGGAGAACRGAATAGCACCKCARCTGTYATTWCCGMAAAATCTCGGGCTASTCAAAACTCACCGAAACAAGAATATATCGATCAAATGGAAGRCGCAGAAGAGGAATAGAAAAGTGCAAGCGTATTAGCAAGAGTAACCGAGAAACTAAGTTACTGTAGAAAACGGGAAAAGGCGGGAACAATTAAGCAGATTCTCCACTACACCTAAGCAAATCACCTCCAAGAGACAAACCCTGTGGAACCTCGATAAATAGTGCGATCACGTATCGAAAAGAACGGTGAGCGGAAGAAAAGTAGTGGAAGCACTTAAAGATGCAGACAAAGACAACAAGAGAAGGATACAGCTGAAAGTTATGGAGTATAAAATAGACCCAAATTATAATCAGATTCAGTAAAGACAGCAGAAGGCAATAGCCACGTAAAGGTCCTTAAGAATATTCGATGCAAGGCAAATCTCAAAGAAGCAGATGTTAAGATTAAAGAAAGCCGTAAAACAAAAGCCGGTGCGCAACTATTACAACTGGAAAAAGGACATACTACAAAAACCAGCTTTTGCAAGGCGCTCAGGACCACCCTTCAGGAATTTGCAACCTTTACCGACCTTAAACCAAAGATATTAGAGACCTAGACTATCTTACCACAAAAGAGGATATCGCAGAAGCTATAAAAGAAGGGTTACAAGAATTGTGACGATCAACATAACGGCACATAACACAAAAGAGCAAATAAATGTGTATAAGTTAGCACCCCACACATTTAAAAAGTATCATAAGATGMATTAATATCATACGATGCAAWGCAATATAATACGACACCAACTAAATCGCTGASAGTGCGAMACRTGTAGTGGCAACCWGTGGGAAGCGCAGCGTCAGCAAACTCCATCACCGTTGCAGCGGCATACATGCGCTTAGAGTTAAGTGTAATCAATTGTAAACTTCAGTTCTTACACAGAATTCAATAAAGGAGCATAGCACCCAAATAAAGGAGCACTGCTCCCAACAAAAAGCAACATAGCTTCTGAAAAATAATTTTTAATAAAAAACTAAGACAACGTTTTTTAATTTACAATACCCTTCTTCACTAAATATTAGCTTCGATCGCAAGAGATCCAGTGAGCTCTTTGAACTGAGTGGGGCTCTTTGAACATAGCTCCCTAGTTTGGAGGTTCTAACAGGCCATTGCCCTATCGGCGTCCATGCAGTAAGATTGGGAATCTTACCTAATGCCTCAAAACTTTCTTCTTGAGTATCCCGAGTTTGGGAGTTTAAGGCTTGGGAGCGCATACATTCAGACATCAGCCCGAAATGGTGTGAATGAGAAATAAACGTCTGGGAGTCTTGCTTTTCTATGACTTCACAATGGACTACATAGTGTCTAAGTGCGATCTCTGGATCAGACCTAAGGAATAATTTGTATTTGTTAAGGATATGACAGATTCTGTGAAACCACAGTAAACGTTTTTCCTGGTTTTTTAAACACCATGCACTTTGATCTCAAAAATTTATAAAATTGATGTAGAAGTTGAGCTCGCCCTCAGATAAATAGCTTATGAAATTCCCATACTTTTTTCTCTTTTATTGCTGAACATGTCAATCAATATACATATAAAATAAAAGGTTTCAAAGAACTTGGTAGTTATTTTATTTTAGAAATGTGTTTTAAAAATCCGAATTAAAGAAGTTGGTTCATAAACTATCATCACACGCCTTTTCACAAAATGCCGACCGCCGTCCTTCTTACGTACCTGTATTCCAAACATACCCATACAAGTTTCCATATATGTAGGTATCCTACCACAATAGTTGGACACACCAATTTAGGCAACCATAAATAGTTTTGCATAATTAAAATGAGCAGTAAACACCGATATTAAATTAGGCCAGGTGACAATACCGCAACTATTCGTGCGATCCTATTGCGACACACACACATAACGCACGAGCATGTGTGCTTGCTTGCGTGTCGTTGGCCATTAATTTTTAATTGCTTTTCCAGCATTATTCGCGCAAAAATTTACCTCATGAAATATGCAACGATTATACCAAATATTTAGATAAATACGAATTTGGTTTGAATAAGGCATTAATATTAATGATAATTTTAATTGAATACCCTTTAATAAAATTAACAACGCAAATAATACGACGGACGTTAGAAAATCCGGCAATAGTAGATAACTGGCAACAATGCATGCAATTGGCTGGAGATTCAATGCAATGTGACATAATTTTGACCTAACAAAACGCACCTTAACGCCAAATGTAGCCACCCACCCATCTGGATGCCCAGGCGCACAAAGAAATGTCAGTGTTAATTTACTGTGGCCACAGTCAATCAACGTTGCAATTTGTTGCAGCAAAATATTTGCACTCTGCCACACACACACACACACACACATGATAGACATGCAGAAAGACAGACAGACACATGCACAAAAATAAACTGCGTTGTATGCAGGTGAAAGCCGCAACAATCACTGACTTTTGAATATCCCAGCATGGCTATGACTATTCGTCTGTGTGTGCGTGCGTGGCTGTGTCTCTGTGTGTGAAGGTAGTTGCCATTGCGGTTAGCCAGCCATTCAGCAGCCAACCAGTTGTCATCATTATTTGCCGACGTTGCCAGCTGACACACAGCATAACCAATGTCAAATGTCACCTACAAAAATCAACACAACAACAAAGACGCCAAATTGAAACGAAAAAAAAAAACACAACTGCAACAACAAAAAGTAACATTTGTGGGCGTGCGTCAGGCAAATTAAGTCGGCAACCGTTATTGTACACAATCACAACGCGCGTACAAATGCAACGCTGCTGTCAAAACATTTTATTTGGTAATTTTAATTAGTGCAACGTTAATTAGTTGGCAAATTGGCTAACTGTAAAGCGTATAACGCAAGTTGAAGGGCACATTACAAGTATTTCGGTAATCAGCAATTTATCTACCTTCAGCAATTGTACCGTTACGTTGCGGTGCTGTTGTTGTTAGTATTATTGTGCGCCACATTAAAATTTCCTTAATTGACTTCGTCGCTCGGCTCGGCGTCAGCGTTGCTGCGTGTTTTAGTTGCCAATCAAAATTGTCATTTCCGCGCAGCGTTGTAAATCTGCATCCTTACAGCTGAGTGTAGTTGTTGTATATACAAGGGTATTTTTCAAGGTGATAAACATTGTTGAAGCGTTCACTCGCACTGTTTTATTTCGGTTGACAACTTCGATCTCACTTTAAAATTGACACTCAAGGCAGGAACATAAAGTAGCACACGAAGCAGATCGGTATGATAAGAATGAATGCCAGCATTGACCACGCGTACTTAGTGTGATCAGTCATCTACAGGAAAGTTTCATCGTCCTTCGTGCTATTAGGGAGGCTGCGAAATCGACAACTTCAGCTAGCTAAGGACCAGGACCTTTGACTCCCAGTCTGTAGCGATAGATTTTGGCATCACCATCAATCGAATTCACACAATCGGACAAGAACCGAAAGAGTACCAAATCAACATACTGCTCGAAATCTACTTCATAATTATTATACGTTACTTAAACTTGATTTGCTACCGACCTTGMCTTTCCAGAAACCTAATACCCTAAACACGGGGCGTAGCCGCTATCTTTTAATTCCCTAAAATATGTCAATGTTTTCGTAAAACTCATACAGCTCATCGTTCCAGCGAATGCGGGACCAAAAGTCTTTCGCAAAAYCTTTCTCTCGAATACTCCTAATGCAAACTCATCAGATGTTGTCATCGTTCATGCCTTCGCACCATATAGTTGGACGGGAATGATGAAGGACTCATAGAATTCTGTCTTTGTTCGTCGACAGAAGACTTTATTTCTCAGTGTGATTCTGGGGAGCCTAGCCGCGAGTACGAYGACTGGTTGTTTGATGACAAGAGATATTTCGTCTAGTCGTCGATCACTACGAAACCASTTTTCCAATGATATCAATGTCATCGAGATACGCTAGCAACAGTACACTCGTATAAAAAATTCTACCTTCTCTACTTAGCTCAACCGCTCGTATTATTTTTTCCAGCAATATATTGACGAAGTYACWCGATAGGGAGTCTYCTTATCCGAAACMTCGCKTGSTATTGAACGGYTCAAGGAGGCTCTTTCAAGATCGGAAGTTTTTAGTGTTGCTCAACATCAGTTTATACAACCATWTTAGTTTTGCGGGGATTTGAAGTTCAGACATAGCGACATAACGGCAGCTCGTTTTCATACTAACGAAGCCGACTTTAAAATCGATAGTAGATTTTTCAGATAAAAAACCATATGGATAGAATCAAGTCAGTTTGTTGACGGTGATCTCAGTCTTTCACACACTACGCCCGATAGCCCTTATATACTATATTAACGAGGCTTAGCCCGCGGTAATTGGCGCARATTGTGGTGTCTYCCGTTTTGTGGATTRRACAGATCACACTTAAGTTCCCATCGTTGGGCATGCTTTTATATAACCATATTTCACAAAGAAGCTGATGCATGCACCTTAACTGTATTTCGCYGCCGCAATTCATCGTCCCCTGTCACTTTGTTCTTCAGACTGTAATTGYTATTTGACACTCATCGTAGTCGGGTAATGGAACGTCTATTCCATCGTAATAATACCAACTCAAAATTCAAAGTATTACACGATGGATTGGTTGGAATCAAATATAAGAGACTATRGAATTTTGCCAAATGTTTATGAAAGAACATATACCGAGATAAATAGTTTTGCTTTCCGGGTATCATAATTTTGTGATCGTGGGATTCTCTGAAAGTAAGTTCCATTTTAAATGGAAGCAGCTATTACCTAGCTTTTTGTGCAAAAATTTAAATCATTGCTGCTTCCATCTTATTTCAAAACTGATTTGATAATATGTAGTCTTTAGACTTGCAAGGTTTGACGGTCACGTTTCGAAAGAACTGTCTGGCTCCGAGTACTTCTTTCCGTACCAACTTAATATTTATAAATKGATTTTCTTTCCATCCACCTAACGGTTGAAAAATGTTTCTTAAAAACTTGTATCTGAAATTTAGTTAGAKATATTTGTCGCTATTTCTAAATAGTTTTTCGGTCATTTTTTATAACGGTCAAAATGATGAAGTGATAATGGAAAGCTTTGAGGAAAGCTACGAGGAAACCTATTCAACTGTGACTTCCTGTGCTTAAAACATTTTCTAGTACGTTAACATTTCGATTATCGTTTCATTAGGTCCCTAGAATATTACAGCCTACACATTTTCCCTTCTTACGACCTGTTAGGATAATACATTTCTTTACACCGAAAAGGACTTTCGCGGAATATATTTTGCAAAATTAACCGATAACCTTCTATTTATTAACATTTTTATGAAAATAACTAAAAATCGAAATAATTAAGGAAATAACTACTTAACGAATCAAATAAAAACTAAATATTTTGAGTTTAATTTAAAATGTCACATCCTTAATATCTAAGTGTACAATGCCGACGTTAATTGCCTCACTTTATAATTACGCTTTCCGTGCAGCTTGTCCACACTCGCCTCTCGTTTTAGCCGAATCCTCGTTTTTGGCACACTCAGCTCCCCAACAATGAAATGCGCAGCCCTGAGCGCTGTCCTTCGAGCTTGCGAGTGTTGCAGCTCCAATTAGCTTCTTATTGCGTTACTAAATATTTTATGCAAATTAAGAAAGATTTAATGGATCAACAGCRACGAACGGTAACAAGACAAACACATATACACGCTTAACTGTGAATTCTTACATGGATACTATTCTATGATATATTCAGCTGTAGGACTTTTTATTGAGAGTTTTAACAGGTAACACCGGCATTATATGCTGATTCTGCTTCCGCATGCATATGTATGTGAGTATGTATTTACGGTTTTATRGCTGCAGTCTCAGCTAGAGGCTATGCCACTCCTTGGCGACTTTGCAACTTAACGACACAGCTCAATGACATAGTTTATCTAGGCCGTATAAATGAAAATACCCAGCAGTCATTGCCTGCAATGGGATCCATCTCCACATTACGCTCGCAGCGCAACGGCTCGCCAACACTCCCACACATCAGCTTATAGTTGTGGGTGGTAGTCTTTATCCGTTCGGCGTATTCAGCTGTCAGTCGCTGCGACGCTTGTTTGTTTTTAACGAGCACTTCTTAAGACTAATAAGACCGAATAAGAAAATAAGACTATAACCAACGCTACAGCAATACATACTATGCATATACATACGAGTATATTGAGGCCCTATGTTCTACATATATATATCATATGTAAGAGAACGGTCTGATAACTACTTAACCTAAAAAAAAAGCAAGAAAATGTTGCAAAAATTGCGATTTATTTCTCAACACTTCACTCAACTTTTCTTAACCATTCTGGAAAAACAGTTTTTCAGAAGGTTCCCAAAGTAGTAAAGTTCCATTAATTGATCAGAGACGTTACCATTGTGGAAGAGCACTATTTTCCTTTCACTGTTCCCATGACTATTKGGTCTGGGTAGCCGGTATGAACCCGCCTTTTTTTTATCAAGCCAAGGACTTACCAACTCAGCAGAATTCTGTCGCTACAGCAGCAACAACAACAGCACTCTTTTCTCGCATTACCACAACATTTGGGGCTAAGTAACCGGAGCGGACCCGCATTTTTAACCGGGCATAGCCTATCAAATCGGCAACATTCCTCGAAATCACTTCAGGAATGTTTTCTACCGCTACAACAACATTTTCTTCTCCGACAAAAGGAATTGGATTCGCTGTGAAGACGGTGCAACAATTCGGCAGAATAGAGCGCTGTCACCGCTTYACCCACGCCTAGGTAATGGATGTAGCTTACACCGCATAAAACCCGTAAAATGGTGGTAATCACGTTTCCGAACAATAATACAGTCTTTGCCGTCCTCAAAGCGTGGTAAAGTCCACTGTTTCGATTATTCCTTTATGTCTAGTGTGTATGAGACGTTGGTCAACAGTCACCAAATGGAAACTAAATGCTTTCTGATTGCGCTTAATCAGCGTCGAAAGACTGCTGGTTGCACTTGTGGTCCGGAGTGAGCACTCATGGCACCCATTACAACGAAAACCTTCTCAAGTGCAAAATTTTGAGATATTTACAACTATCTCGCGCACGATACCATGGACCATTGCCATTTTATTATCCGTGCCAGAAGTGCTCACATAATCTGAGCGTGGCTCTTAGTAAATTCCTCTTGCGATACTCTCRCCATCGGTCTGTGAGGTTTAGTATTTTTAGTTTAGTACTTATCGGTTCGGCCTCGTAAATATTATCGTTGTTGTTGTTTTACCACCTTTTTCCGTGTATTTTTAGTGGCGTGTAGTAAAATGGTCGTAAATTACACCGAAATAAAAGACGGCGCGCTGCTTTATCGGAAGACGAAAGGAYTAACGAACTACTTTGCTGTATAAATTTGCTTATTGACATACAAACACGCCCTATATAGCCTTCAGCGTATGTATGTATATATATATTAGCTGATGTTGTTGTCTAGGTGTCTTGTCTGTGATTTATAGCTGATTTGTAATTATTTCCCTGTGATTTAAAGATTATTATTTTTGTGTTCTAAAAAAATTGTCAAGCAAGCAGTAAAAGTTTTTAGGGCGTCTCTGTTGTGAAGATGTTGAAGTTATTGTCATAAAGTGGTAAAACATTTTTTGTTTTTTTATAATTTTCAGCGATAGATTAACAAACCTGACGGCATGAAGAAGTTTTGTTTATKTATAAAAACTTTCYACAACGATCYAGTGACAGCAAGCAGAAATTGTAGAAACCTCTACAAAATATTATACATAACTTCGGTACTTACAGTACAAATGTGAGAAGAAAGAAAAAAAATGTTCTAAGTTGACAGCCGTGTTAAGCTTACTTTCTTTGTTGTTCCCAGTCTTTTTATCAAATATTCTGTATCTAAAATTRTTTGATCTCTTTATGTATCCGCAGGCGTTCAAACCCGGTATTCGACACAAAATATATTGGGGTAATACTTCATAATATAGTCAACTTACGTTTCCGGGTTTTGATTCGGGTTATAGATAACGGAAGTTACACTCCATTTATTCTGAGTGATTATAACTAAACGATAAAATATAACTTTTTTGCTGCAACCAATATTTTTTCGAAGTTAGCCATTAAAATTTAAATATTTATCTACAAATTTTGAAATTTTGCTCGYTGAAGACATCATTATTAGTTATAAAGCGTGATTCATTTCAAATCTACCCAAATTTAATGGCGAATTTTTATTGTCATTCGAAAGAACATACCTTGGCATTAAYTTTTTGAAGATTGCCAYTTTRTGATAAGKCTAATTTTCGCATTTCGACTGGTAACYGGTGAATGATAAGCGTAATGTTTTGCTCCAATGGCCTGAATCAACGTGGGAAGTGGAGACGTCTTGTAGAAACCAAATATTAACGAGATCGYGAGCTTCAATTTCATTACGTTCTCACCAGCATTATTTTAGAAGAAATATGGACCGTTGATTCCACCGGCCCACAAACCACACCAAACTGATGTTTTTTCTTGATGAAATGGCAGCTCTTGAATCACTTCAGGTTACTCTTCCCAAATGTGTCAATTTTGATTGTTTACATATGGGTCTCAGTTCAGTAGTTCAGGTACCGGCAATTTATTCTTTGTCTTCTTTTTCGGGTTTCATCCACTGAGAATCCCGAAATCACTGCAGCAATGGTGTTTTGTATATATACCGCGAATTCTGAAAGTATGTCCAGGTTAAGTTCGGTTACACAGCCTGCCTGTCACGCCATACAGATGGAGATTCATTTTTAATCCGAGCAGGTACTCAACGCCTTATGAGAGAGGCTAACTAATTCGATGAATCATCCAGTCACTTAAACTGCGAAACTTATAAATATCTAAGCCGAGATGTACATAAGGCCGAACAAAAGCAGAGGAGGTGTTATAACATCTCTCTCAGTAAGTGACGTCAGAAGATGTGACCTAAAAATAGGCCCTTAACCATCCTGCAGTCTTTTTGAGAACCTAGCCGAGTATAGCGTTTTGGATATTTTAGTTCTACAAAATGTCAATCGTAAAACTTCGGCGTTAACCAGAAATATCTCATACTAAAAATGAATTATCAGCGGAATAAAAATTATAACAGTTTATTTTTTTACTGCCAAGTATAATTTGCTACTGTAGGCAAAAAATATGAAGRCCTTTTAATTGTCGCATCAAAATTATCATTAGTGTTTAGTATACGCTTCTGAAGTACATAAAGTGCATTTGGCGAKTTTTACGATGAGTGAAATTGTTCATCAAAGAAGTTCCAARTTTTGTGTGCGGAATAAAATTTCTGGTGCCGAARCGTTCAAAATGTTGGAAAAGCTCTTCGGTGACRCTTGTTTGTCGCGAGCAAGTGTCTTTGATTRGTACAAATTATTCAAAGAGGGTCGAGAACGCGTGACGACAAATCAAGWACCRRAYGRCMATAAACATCAACTGATGATCAACACGTAAAAAAAAAAGAACAGTCAAAGATTTTACTAGCATCGTTGGAATATCGGAAGGATCAGTGGAAACCATTTTGAAAGATCATTGATTCCAAAATCACAAATTTTTTCAAAAAACGTCGTCGCTTTAAATCTGTGAAACAATCCTTTCCGGCTACCAGTATATCATGAAAAGTATTATTACTGCCCATGAGTCTTGAATCTTTGCTTACGACTCGGAAACAGACGATCAATGGCCGAATATTGTGGCAAAGGAAAAGCCAAGCCAAAGCAAGTAAAAAAGAAGGTTATGTTGACAGACTTCTTCGATTATGGAGGTGTGGTTCACTCTAGGAATAGGTACACTATTTGAGTGTTATGCCTCGTTTGCGCGAAGATATTTCCATGTAACTTCTGGCTATTAAGCAAACTCAAATAATCGTTCCTTAGAAAMCGTTTTAAGTCAATAGAAGGCAYTAAACGYGAATCGCTACGCGCATTGATGGCTRTTCCGGAAATGRCTTTAACAACTGTTTCGAACAAAATCTTAMTATTTTCCGCTCAAAATAGTATATTGTCCAGAAATTAATACTTATAAACTAATAAATATTCGTTATAAACTGATGCTTTATTGCAAATTCAATTTTAAAAAAATCTGACATTTAATAAACACACATAAATATATACATATATACATACAAAAATGTGCAAACATTCTCAGAATAGACGCTGTACTGCTTTCGTAAGTACAATATACTCCAACGAAAAGAAAACGCTCAACCAAAACCATTTAAACGAAATATTCTAGAAGCATCTGCAATATTGACATGATTCCGTGCTGCACGTCAAACGAAAACTTGATCCATCAACAATGTGCTGAAACACGAAATGTCAATAAAGTCTTAACGGTACTACAGTATGTATCCAAAACACACGAAGACGCACTCGCAGACAGATTTTAGGTGGCGACCACGCTTCTACTCCTCTGTATTTGAACATACATACTTATATACATGAGCAGGTACATAATATCCATCGAGAAATGTTTGGTGAGTTATATTTGTAAATACATACATATGCAATATATATACATATATACATATACATATATAACAAACATACAAATCGGCGTGTCAATAAAGAATGATCTTGTAAATATTAAAAGTAKCACAACGTCATGCTAAAAAAAAATTTGTTGATAACAGTATCTTTCATTGACCGTTAATCACGCGCGCACGCTATTGGAAAAAGCAGAAAGCAGCTCACAAGCAGATTTAGATACCAGCAGGTGTCTCCCATATTCTGACTGACTAACGAAGAGCAGGCGAAGCGAACGAAGTAACTTGAGAGAGATACATATACACACATTCTTATATGCCTTTGGAGCCGTGTTGGGCAAAGATTTTCGCACCTGAGTGTGACTTCTTGACTGCTCCATATTCCTTCCATTACCTGCAAATATCACTAAGATATAAATGTTAAACAAATAGACAGGAATATTTCGTATATACGAGTACATATGTATATTATATGTTTACTTGAACTAAATCGTCAGCCTTATTTGCTTACTGTTTAAGAATTTATTAAACCCGCTGGCTGACCCACATTTTGTTGCTAATTTATATTTCACGTTAAAATCAGTCATTCAACTGACTCTTGTAACAGTTTTCTTTTTAACGAAGACGCTGCTCTGAGYATTTTCACCAGAATATCAACTTTTTTATTCTACTTAGAATTTCTTGGTTAGCAAGCATAAAAAAGTAGGTGTAAAGCCCAAGTGCTCAACCTTCAAATGGTATTCTTTACATTGCCAGGTCTCCTGAGTTCATGACCGTCAGATTTCGAGAATAAATGTCATACTTGGAAAAAAGAAAAACTTTCTTATTATTGCTTATAAAAGCAAAGGTAATTGAAAGYTTATAACTTCCAAAAATGCGAAGATGATAACACTGATTTCCAAATTTTAACTTTTTTTGTCACATGAAAACTCAAATATCTAATTTTGAATGTAGTACTATATAAAATAATGCTTAATARAAATAAAACTTAGAATTTTCGTAAATATTTGGCTTTAAAAAGAACCTTTTGAAGTCTCCAACAATAATCTGCTAGCATTTCTGCGCCCATGATAGCGCCATAAGAAAATATCCCTATGGAACTGCTCGCCTTAGACAAGAGATAAACCATCATTAATATCGAAAAAAGCTCTGTACCAAAAATGAAATTCGGTATATACCTTCCTCTAACCCTCAAATGACGTATTTAAAAGTATGTGCCTTTCATCGGTACTCTTTGAGATATTGTTGAGAAAATGCCAATTGACGATAGAGCTTTTGTTATCTCCATATCTTTCAGTAGTTTTCTTAAAAAAATCTCTAGTCACACCAGGTAGGAACACCATTAATATATTGTAAAATTAAGTTGAAATGTTAAACACTTAAACTAACTAAAACTTGTAACTAAAAGTAATACACACATCAGGTTTCTTTCAAATAATTCCAGCAATTTCGCGAATTTTCAGCCTGCCAAACAAATTAACCAGACTTTATAAACATTTAATGCATATATGCATATTATTCACAGGCAAAAAAGTACGCATGTTTAACAACTTCAGATTTCCATAATTCAGATTAAATGCACCACCAAACGACAAAAAACTCATTCATTTCCATTAGAGCGGTCCAAATAAACATAATTTATGGAATTTATGAATTCTCATGCAAATTTGAGAAAATTTTCAAAGTACGCTACAATGCCAGAGCAACCAAAGCGGATAACAAGTTGCTGGCATTTATATCACGTGACTTTCTAAATAGTTTAATGTTAATTTGTAWGTCGGCATGCAACAAGTGACCCTGTAGTAAAAAGGAGTTAATGCAGAAAAGTTACTAAGTTTATAATTTCGACACATTTTTGTATGGCAGCAATTTTCAGTCACAAAGGAGTAATCAAAGGGAGAAAAATTATTACTTTAAWATATTGTCTGAATAGTTCGTCTCAGTTCGAAAATAATGCTTACGCAGGTTTGCTACTATGTATTAATAGTTGGCAAGCCTATGTAGTGTTGCAATCTAACAAATCACTACTTTATGGAAAAGTTTAACATTTTTAAAGTCGTACATACTCAGAATCTTTTGACATACGTTCGCTATTTGTATTGTTTACAGTAACTTAAAATATTCATCCCGGCAAAAAAAAAATTAAATCGCGAACATTTCAGCACAAGTATTTTGTAGAATTTTCGACTTGGATTAACTACGGTGCCCCGATGCACTTAATTCAATTTTTGACGATGAAGCTCCAAAAAAGATGTTTATCGATGATATGTTCTATCGAGGTCGCAGATTATTCAAATTCAAATCCGTGAAGGTAGAAATTACATCTGCAAAGATGAACAGTTTTAAGAAATTCTGTGACATCTTCTCCTCGACCTTCATWGGCCACTAGGCTGCACAAGGCCTTGTCTAGAGACAAGACGGACACAAAATTATACATAAAAAGACGTGGTGCGCAGAGGATAAGGTAATGGCACTCTTGTTTGCGCCCTTCTATGAGACTGTTGGGGATGACAAAATTCCATTGATRGTCGTACAAATGCGAGATCTCTCGTATTCGATATCCGTAAGGAACTTATTCACTGCAGACTCAATCAAGTTGGCACTGGCCTCCTTCTCGACACCATGAGTGAACAACATCTTTCCACCATTTTTTGCCACATCTTGTTGGGCTGAAGGGTAATGTCCTTGTAATGGCAAATATTCCTGAACCGTGGAGAATAGCGAGGGTAATCTCCACCCCCAAGTTACGAAGGGAATATTACTCACAGGCCAAATCGTCTTACGTCTTTCATAAAGAGATGAACAAGATTGTAGATAACTACATAAAATCGACGGCGCTGAAAATCGCACCCCCTCGACACGACAGTMAGCACGGCTGAACTGCAGAATTCGCAGGAAAATGGCCAAGTTCCGATATGCGAATTCCTTGGCATCGAAATTGCTTTTGACAATGCGTCCMACGCAAGTGTCATCAGGGYGCTGGAGAAAAGSAACGTGGTGGATGCAGTATGCAGATGAACTGCTTACTAGGAATACTGAAACCACTGTGARGGAGAGAACGGTACTGCGAGGAGGTTCTTAACTTTCTGTTTTATCATAATCACTAGCATCCATAGTTGAAAGGCAATACACTGAGCTCGAGCTCATTAACCATTTCCTCTGCTTATAACTGATTTCAAAAGAGTAATAGGTGTCAGTATTTTGACACTCAATTATTTCCTAGTTAGAATTTAAAGCTTTAGAGAAAAAACCAAGAGACTACGTCGATAAAGTGTAAACTTCATAAAGAAATTTAAAGTTATTTTCTACCGCTGAAGGGCAGCACTATCCACTGACGGCTCGAAAACACCGGAGGCACTGGAGAAGTCAATGCGGGACTGCGGARGTTTTTGCTATCCATAAAAAGTGTGTAATAAGTCAGTGTGGAGAAATTAATCTCCCACGCAACCAGCGTATCGCTATACTCAGCTATAGTCAAGCGGCACTAAAAGCAATCTCAGGTTATGAGTTCAAATCGCTTTTAGTGGAGGAGTGCATAGAAAGGATGAACTGACTAATAGTTTCAACCGTGTTCTGGAACAAAAGAGTAGCCGGCAATAAGCAGACCGACGAACTCGCCAACTCTGTGTCGGCTTCCAAGATGAAGAGGCCAGAACCATGCATTACGATGGGGTCCCATACCTAACAGCAGCTACTCCACATGAAGTGGGGAGAGAAAGACACTGGCAGCAGTCAAAAGAAATGTTGAAGAGAATGCCATCATTCACTCTCCGCTGATCTCATTGCATCCAGTAACTCGTCCCAAAAACATCAATAATAGTTTTCTCTCCTTCTCRCATATAATCGCAAATTTCTTGATATTCTATTAGCCGAATATTTTCCTCGCCAGGCAATTCCGGATTTTACTACCCGTTTATTTGCGAGCAAAGTCTTTTACAGTTTTTGCCCAAACTACACTCACACACACAAGCAAAGAGCGGCGTACATGTCATTTCATTTCTGCATGCGCTCGAAATAAACCGAGCATTTTATTTTGTTTTTATTGTTCTGTCGCAAATTTGTGAATTGCTGCAACAGCAAATAACGAAATGAACAAAACGAAAACGAAACAATAAAACTTAGCATTCCATATTTAACAAAAACACAAACAAAACCAAAACAACAAAATGGAAAATATCACATAAAAGTAAAAGTTAAACTATGCAACTCGAAAATGCGACACACACACCCACACGCACACACATACAAACACATGTATGCACTTACACGAAAAATGGCAGGCAACTACGGAAAAGTCAAAACTTTAATTAGCGCTATTTGTCTGGTGAAGTAATGTGGCAAATGTGCAGTGTGTGCTACATTTAGATGTATATATGTATATGTATATGTGTATGTGTATGTGTATGTGTATGTTTGTATGTGTTTACTACAAGTTTCCGTGTTGCTCGAAAGCCGGAACAAATACCTATAGCCACAATAGATAATATCGTCGCATGTGTTTTTGGCTGTGCCCTATTGTAGTTAGCGGTAAAAGTTTTGTGTGMGCTCGCACGTAGCAGGACCACCTTCGAAAACTAGCATTTGCGGATGCACGCACATATTTTTGTGTGTAAAATGTTAGAAACAATACAACACTCTACGCTTTGTATTTAGTTTGGCCGAGCTTTTCATCCTGCYTGCTACATGCCACTAGAAGTCATGCAACTCATGTGAAATTAAAGTCCAAGTAAATTTTAAATTGAATTTATGGAAGGAAATGCACGCGAATATTTTACATTGGCTATAACCGAACCCTGTTAGTAAAAATCCACACTTTCCTCCACTAGGATCAGAATCCCGAAACAACAGAGTTGATTCCACGCACTCAAGCTGTCAAACACAGTTTTAGCAACCTATCAACTATATATGTACATTTCATATATTATATGTATATATGTAATAAATGCAAAGTCAACGGTATTTTGTTTTGTGCTGTAAGTTWGTAATGACTCACGTACTTACTTTTTACTCGTATACAGTCATACTCACATTCTGATGCATTTTCACTTGGAATCTTTTTCTGCCTGGTCCATGTTGTCCGTCCTCTCACATTCCCTAAAAACTATTGTTTAGATCGCTTTAAACTTCGTTAACTTTAACTAAAATGTAGAAGACCGTGAAACTGATTTCTTCAAATAATTCTTAAGTATATTTGCTTTTATGAAAATACTAGAATATATCGGAAATATTTTGCTCCAAAGCCTGAATCGAAGTGGGATTGATCACATAGATTTTAGACGTTACACATTCTCAACAGGAAAATGCCATCGAGATTACGAGCTTCAATTTCAGATACCACATGATTGGTTATCACGAATTGTAAAAGTTGTACAGATGTTAGTCTTTCCATGATGAAATCCAAACAATTCTGAGCAAAAATAACATGACAGCTTGACATAACTCAAGCGTAATCTGAAAAAAGTATCTCTACTTGGATCACTTGATAGTGAGGACAAACATTTGCTGACTAACGTTAAGCGAAGACCAGTAAGCAACAACTCTATAGGGAAGCYGATATYTTCTTTAGTAACTTCGCATTATTTKTACTTCAAAAAACTTTGTGTGAAAGTCTTATATGCTACTTCATTTTGTCATGGCATGAGCCCATGTATGAAGTGAAGTTATATCTCAAATTTGTTGTTTCCTTTTAAATAAAATAATTTCAGTTTTACTTGTGTTTATGGAAATACAATTGGGTTAGCTCCAAGGAGGTAGTAAGAAAATTAAATTTTACCATAAAAGCAACATCGTTAGCGTGGGCTATCATTTCACAGCCCCGTTCTTTGAGTTCTTTCGGTAAGTCATTTACCACCACGATCCAAAGCAGCGAGGAACGCAAACCATCCAGGGGGGTGCCACTATTGACATTTTGAAATGATTGTTGAAGTTTGATTCCCCCTCAAAATTTTGGACCACTTCAATTACCGCCTCCGACCGCACCTTATTGAAGTCTCCTCCTTATCCAGAAAGGTGCTTACAGCAAAATATTCCTCCAGCCATGACAAAACAGCGAACAAAGATGCTTCGACCTATTGCCTTATACAATGTCCAAACGCCGACCGTGCCACTTCAGCGGTCTTTATTGGAAAGTCTTCAGGTAGCTTTCTAGCATGAACCTACAAACAGAGCTGAAACCCTCAACGTACTAGTTAATCGCGTCCGTAGATAGCATCGAGTTCTTTTMAGTAGCGATTGGAGATGCTGATTAGGGCTTTTCCGTTCCTGAAATTTCTACAAGGTCTGTTAGCTGGGCGTATTCCGTCCAAGCAAAAGCTACGAAAACATATGATCAGAAGAAGGAATAATCTTTAATCCGGAATAAGGCATACAATTTTCTTTGAAGTTGACATATCATTAGGAACCTCCGCACTGCCCCCACAATCGCAAACGTGGAGAAATCCCTAATACGGATACTACATATAAACATTTCCTCACTATATATAAAATCAAAATTCAACTCTGCCATTGTCTTTCGAACCTGTCTAGATCAKCTTGAGTTTGCATATTAGCAGATTATAACGTTGGCTCCTCCCGGTTTGATCACTGTCAGAGCTTTTCTCAGCAGATCCAGCGTTGGCTTCACCTCATCGTCATAGTGCATGYACACCATGGTAAACCAGAGTTCTCAAGCACTTTCCTATAGCTTAGCGGTGACTGAAATTAGGCAAATGAAAAACATTAAGTAAGTTCAATTCGGACGAACAAACAAACTTCTACTTCTACCTGCATTGCTGGCTGTCAAAAGCTAGTAGCTCCAACGTTCGTAACTCCGTGATTCCACTGCTGTTTAAAAGCGATTATTGAATGAGGATAATATCGGCTTCATCCTCTTCTTATACCTTGGCCACAAAGTTTGTTACTCCCAGTAGGAAACGTCGGAGACTCTATAAAATATATATACATATATATGAAAGATCATCAGACAAGATGAGTCGATTCAGTCAAGTCTGCCAGGCTGTATACACGTAAACAGGGCCCTTCAGTTTTTGAAATATATTCTTTTATATTTAAGAAGCTGCATATTTGTCGGAAATACCGATATCGAACAACTATAGCATGCAGCTGTCATACAAACTAAACARTCGAAAACAAGTCCTTGCATGGAAATTTTTTTTTGATTTGACGAGATATCTGCACGAAATTTGGCACTTGTTATTGTTCAAAGAAATGACAGAAGCTTCAAATAAATTTTTCAGATCGCATCACTATAGCATATATCTGCCATACAAACTGCTTGTATGGAAAACTTTTTTCTTTGACGAGATATCTTCACGAAATTTGCCAAGAATTATTTATCAAAGCAACGATATGATATGCCAAGAAATTGATCAGATCGGATCACTATAGCATATAGCTGYSAKACAAACTGACCGGTCAAAATCAAGTTAGAGATCTTTTTATATTTAGAATTATCGCTCGGTTCAGCCGAATTTAGCGTATTTTCTTCTACTTGCCCAACGGCAAAAATGCACAATYCTTTTAGCATTGAAAATGAAACGCTTATGAAATTTGTATTAATGAAATGCAAAATTACCAATAAGTCATTATTAAGCACATATACATACATACGCATGGAAATAGTAACGACACACTATAAGTTTGCATGCCTAAGCCTAAGCACGTACGTGACGTATGAGTAACCACAGTCGGAAGTCGATAATATTAGCACAGCAAAGGTTTCCAGTTTTCTACTCATTCTTAACTGCCAAACCACTTGCCACAATAAACACAAAGTTGACATAAGATGCAATCCAATGGCATTGAACTCAAATCAATTAACAAATTTCCACACACGCACACTGCCATTGAGTGACAAGTAAGCCAAACGACAATAATTTATTGGCAACTGCAATTACAACTACAAACACTTACATAAAGTGTATACAATAATTTGCCTAATGCTCTTTAGCAGTGACATTTGCCACAAAAGGCGAAATAGCCAATGCGTGCGCACATTTACACACTCATACGCATCGATAATCAATTAGTTTTGTTATTGCTGCTGTTTACGTTATTGCTATTGTTGTTGCAGCCGTGTGCTGTGTTGTTGTTATGTTTGCGGTTCTGCCGCTGCTGTGGACTGTCAACAGTTATGGTCGCAGTTCATGTTTCTATTTATTTATGTCTTGTTGCATTATGCCAGTATGATTTTGATGTGTGCTCATACACACTAGGGCGGTTCAAAAGGATGTTTCAATACTTGAATATATTTTCTTGATTATGAAATATGCTTACATATTTCTTTAAAACCGAAAGTGAAGGGGTCACAATAAATCTGAAGGTACTATTGCTTTCGCTAATATATTTTCAACTTAGAACTTTATAGAGGCCAAACTGACACACCTTAAAACTTCAACTGCCTTTTTTTCTTCGCCAAAACCTTTTAGAGATGACCTACTAATTAACATGTGCTTTATTTCATCAATAGCGACTGGTTTCTGGCAAATTACAAGTTAAATTAGAAACAATAGTCCATACCAAATTTCGCGAAGATATCTTTTCGGAAGAAGAGTTTTCCATACGACGGCTTTCTTTCCTGGGAAGAAAGTGATGAGTGCGAAGTTTCATATCGCTAGCTCAAAAAATTAGAGACTAGTTCGCCTTTATACAGACCGACAGATATGGTCAAGCCGTCTGTGCTCATCAGCACTTACKGATCATTTATATATATATTAGAGCGCGTAGATGATTTTTTTTATATAAAATCTCGTAAGACCACACTACGCTAAGAGTCTAAAACCGGTTTGGCGCCAGCGATTTTTAAAGCGAAATTAAAAAAATCAGAGTAATCGGTTGTATAGGATATGGTCTTACCATTTTATATACCGAACTAAGGATGCTTATCGGACAGTACTCCTTCTTTATGAAGAGTCAAACACAATTGTAGTATCCAAATGCAGTCACGTCATTYTCCACCCAGTCTTTCCAACGGAGTGGAGGTCTTCTTCTTCCTCCGCTTCACCCGGCGAGTACTGCGTCGAAAACTTTCAGAGCTGGATGGTTTTCATCCATTTGGACAATATGACTTAGCCAGGGTAGCCGCTATCTTTTAATTTGCTGAACTATGTCAATGACGTTGTACATCTCTACAGCTCATCGTTCCATCGACTGCGACATTCGCATTGCGCAAAGGAACATAAATCTTTCGCAGAGCCATTACCACGAAAACTTGTAGCGTCTACTCATCTGATGATGTCATCGTCCATGCCTCTGCACCATGTAGCAGGACGGGAATAATGAATGACTTATAGAGTTTTGTTTTTGTTCGTAGATAGAGGAGTTTACTTTTAAGTTGACTACTCAGTCCGAAGTAGTACCTGTTGGCAAGAGTTTTTCTGCATTGGACATGGCTGTTGGTGTTAACGCCAGCTCCAAGATAAATGAAATTATTTACAACTTCAAAGTTATGATTGTGAACAGTGACGCGGAAGCAAAGTCGCGTCTTGGCCTCGTTCACTATCAGACCCATTTGCTCCGCTCCCTTATCCAGTCTGTAGAAAGCAGAAGCAGGAAGATGGAACCATGTGTAGAAGTTCAGGCATGTGATTAAAGCTCTCTGATCGCCATTTACGTGGGAGTAGTCAGAAACGATTATTCCGCATATAGCTCAAGCAGCTGCCGTCTTCCGGTCTTAAACCAAATGCGAAACATCCTCATCTCTACAGCGTTATGCGCTGGGTTTGGGACCCGCCACATAAAAAAAGCGATGTATGTCTAATCCAAGATAGTAAGCAACGTGAAACACCCCGTGAGTCATATTCTGTATAAAACGGGTTCGCATTTGCATTCTTCAGAGAACAAGTGCAACCTCGAGACCACTGTGTATTAATATTTGACGTTGCTTAAGCTCATTGCGAAGGAGTTTCTTTGTTGTTTCAAAACTGTCGACGAAATGTGGATACATTAGCATATACCAGAGGCCAGGCGAAATAATAGCCGAAACAGTGGACTTTACTAGACCGAAAAGTTGGCGACCAACGTTTTCTGCGATTCATAAGATTTTTAGATTCACTTTTAGCAGCCAAAGCGGTCATATGCATTATTGGGCTGATTCGGCTTAAGTTGTGGGAGCTCACGCTTCCACTGTGGTCACAGCTAAATTTTTTGTAAGCGAGACGATCTCTAGGTCAAGTGCATCAAGCTCAATAGAGACTTTTGGAAATATGACCATTTCTGGGATTTTACATCTTTTAATCGATTTTCTTTGCTTTGTTGTCCACATGCTAATTATAAAAATTTGCACAGATTTTAGCAAAATTTGAGCAAATTCGTGAATTTTCGTCTCCCCTAGTAAATGTTCCTCTGATCTATACATTCCCATTTGTGGAGAGAGCTTTCATGGGGTTATATAAACAAATATGTACTACATAGCAAATATAATTTCGAATATTATCATAACTGTTGWTACAAATTAAATTGCTTCAATTAATTTTAGGCGTCCAAATGCGCAAATATTTTACCGTAATGGAGACAATAGTGCAACGATTGTATTTAATTAATTTAAGTGAAATATTATTGCAATATTTCCGAAACACGTTGCCTGGATCTAGTAGTTTGAAACACAACACATTATTTTAGGGCAGCAATTAGGCTGGATATACTAAAACAGATTCCAAAACTAAAATTCAACTGAAATAACGGTCTTACGTGTCCTGAAAACGGTAAATGACCAGCAGCTTTTGCATGCAGACTTTAATTCCAACGGACTATTAATCCTTTACACGACATGGACCTTACTTAGCACGCTTCCTGAGTATGCACCCTCCAGACCTATTTGACAATGGCAATGCATTGCTACCTTCATTCTGTTGAAACTCTAGCAGGCCTTAGAGTACGTTCTTCTCTCTTTATCAATAAAATAGTGTTGTAGGTGTAGGCTTAGAAGAATCCCACAGAGCTGGACGGCTCTGAACGCACTGCGTCATAAGGACATGCATCAACCCTCGCTTTAACCTCATAGCTGAGGTAACCTTGGCTTGCATGAGGTGGGTAGCGGCTCTAACTGAGCACTTTTGAAATATAATGAGGGTGAGGAAAGATCTGAATCGAAGTCAATGATTTCGAATTTTTTTTCTGTTTGGGCCGCCATTACTTAGGCAGGCGGAATTATTCTCCGTATAGCACGATGACAAAACCAGGTGCCACGCGCTCGAATTGGGGTAGTGCATATGCATTCTAAAGGGCAACACAGTCACCCACTAGGGGGTATTGCTTTCCCCGCCGTTCTGAAATTTGGTGATAAATAACCAACAGAAAGGATGGAGGCGGCTTAGCCGTCCACCCAAGTTAAGTTGAAGCACTCATCGTCTTCCTCTCATTCGTAAAAATGAAATGATAGAAAGCTTTCATGGATGTCAAACATTACTTACCCAGATAATAAGGAAAGCGTCTGTTGTTTATAGTGCTGTAAAAAAGCTATTGAGTAAAGGTGGGACCTCTCACAAAAACTGTTATTTAAAATGTGCGATACCGTAGCAATTTGTTATGAAATATTGATCTGGTGGAGGGACTGGAAAAAGCTACGCTCATTAATAAATTTGAAAGTGCGCAATGCTATTCCACACATAACACTACATCACTGGAAATAAAGTCCATTCCTGCTGACTGTTAAACTGCTCACATGCCGACAGGGTGTATGTAAATGGGGCGGAGTCGCTGGAAAAGACACGCAGTTAGCATTTTGCTTTTTTCGGAAGAAAGATTAGAGGTGGAGTTTTCTGTAATGTGCTCTCGCCAAGCTTAATCTTAGATTACTGGATCACCAATGTGTTTTTGAGGGAGAAGTTGCTACCATTACGGTAATATCTTTTTAGCCAAGCCATAGCATTTTTTAAATCTCGAGTAAATTTTCTATTCGTCGGAAATTCTAAGGATCTATTGTTTATGCGATATGATTTCTATATAAAAATTCACCCACTTATTTTAAGTGTGGTTAAATTTGTCCATTTCATTAAACATTCTAAYTGTGCAATAAATYCTCTGGACCRCCGRCACMTACATACATAAATACATACAAAGRGTATATATRTATGCGAAGTKRAATTCACCATAGTTTTGGTTGAGTAATCAATGCAAATTGGGAATTTTATCAATGCACAGACAGACATCACTCATTTACTAAATTAATTGATGTGACATGTTGACGGGTGTGGCATTAGCATTGAATATATTTTGCTAAATATGGACAGATTTACATATATATATACATATAGAAGCATACACACATATTGGAAAATTTTTAAGTSCAACTAAATATGCAGCTTTAGGCAATTAATTTAAATATGCTCTATTTAACAGGCATAGTTTTTGGGCCTGTTTGCATTTCTCGAACATTGTCATTGAAATTTCCAAAATTATGTGCACAAAATGATTTCTACGTGATGGGAGAAATTGTAGCCGCCAGCTAAATACATATGTACAAACAAAGCATTAATAGTTAGTCGTTGCGTTAAGCTGAAAATTAATGTTTGTGGCGAATAAATTAGCTGATCAGTTTTTAAGCTCATATCCGATTATACCAAATATTGCGCCGACAAATGACTATCAATTAGAAACTGTTGATACATTAAATTAGATACCATTAAAATATTTAGAATATACATATGTATGCATGTGCATGTTATCATATCAATGCTGAAATTAGAATTCAAAGGTAGCTCGCCTTCCGTCGTTCCTTAGGCTATGAGCATAAATGCAGTGCATAGTTGAGCACCCTCTCAGTGAAGGGCATACTTGTAGTCAAAGTACCACCCATTGCAGATAAAAGCTCGAGTGTGACTCAAGAATCGAGAGTGACCCYTTCGCAGCTTCATTCTGGATACAGYAGGAGGTTAAGCTACMTGCTTATCCAAAATCGACCCWGACAGATCAAAGATATGTCCTKCGTGCAATGAGTCCCCTCTTTGCATCCCCTGCGACCACTGCACATCTTACACGCCTCTACCTATGATCCGACCACGCCGAAAGAGCATTTATCTAATCTGTCCCATCCCAACGGGGACTAGGTAACCGTTGCAACAGCGAAACTAACATTGGAATTTAAGTGTGCTCTGCCCAATCCAYAAAAAGGGAGATCCCACACTTTTTACAAACTACCTTGGGATAAGCCTCCTAAACATCGCGTATAAAGTTCTATCAACAAACTGATTTCACCATGRCAGTGTGGCTTTAATGTGCCAAATCTTGGACCCGTGAAAAGAGAATCGACACACACCACCTCTTCGTCGTTTTCAAATTTGCTTTTGACAGCACGAAAGCTGTCTTTATGCGGCTATGTCTGAATTCGGCGAAGTAAATTAACTTTGAGCAATACCAAAAGCTCTCTTCGATACCAAAAGAGATTTCAGACCAGGCGACTCCCTTTCGTGCGACTTCTTCAAACTACTCCTGGAAAAAATAGTTCGAGCTGCAGAACTAAATAGAGAAGGTACAATATTCTAGAAGATTGTACACCTACCATACAACCGTGCCGGTAGTTTTGCTTTCTGCAGACTGGATAAGGAAGCGAAGCAAATGAGTATCGTAGTTAACGAGTACAAGAGGAAATATATACTGCCSTCAAACAAACAATGGGAAATAGATGAAGAGAAACACCTCCACTTCGTCGGAGAGAACAGGTGAAGAAGGACCTGGCTGCACTAGGTATCTCGAATTGCCGCCAAATTCCGAAAAGAAGACACTACGCGCTGTTGTTAACTCGACCATAACCGCGTAAGSGGTGTCTAGGCCAGTAAAGAAGAACAAGATCTCGGCGACATTTGAGAACACTTCGGTGAGCAGATAATTTCACGTTTTGGGTCATTCGATTGGCCAACAATATCGTGTGATATTACACCTTTTACACTTTTTTCTATGGGGATATGTAAAGTCTTTGGCGGAGACAATCCCGCTTCGATTCAGACTTTGGAGGAAAACATCACGCTTGTTATTCGTCTAGTTACTAGTCGGAATGCTCGAACGAACATCGAAAATTGGACTCAACGAATGTACCATCTGACACGGAGCCGCGGTCAACATTTGAAGGAGGCAATCTTCAAAAAATAAATGCCAAATAATTTGCTTTCGAATGATAATAAACATTCCCTATTTCTCGAAAAAGATCATGCTTTATAATGTGTCAAAATTTAAAGTGACTGTGTCGGAATATGTTGTCATCTGGCAACACTTATCCGGCAATATACGCATATGTTTAAGCGCATTTAGCAGTCTTCTAAACATTTCTCAATACATTAATTATATTTAATTATTTTAATATCTTTGCAAATTCGATATGCAATTAAAGCTCAGGTATCACCAATGATTGCTAAGCGATTAGACAATTCTTAACTTCGCAATTAAAAAATTATTAGTCACATTACTATATATACTTAATAAATTGATTATAAATATTTTCATGTTATTTAAAGCCAACTATGTTAATAACTCGAATTTGATAGGAAAACTTCACWAAATTAAATGGTCACTGAAAAGTTTATTTGTATTGGTAAATTCTAAAACACATTTAATATGGCTAATATGCGGAGTAGCTTAGTAGTTTAACAGAAATACGCTTGCAGATTAGTGAGATTTCCATAAACGAAATTTCATCCACAAATWCTCGTATGCAAGCAAAATGCATATATTAATCTGTAAGTATTCATATGTTTAATACATATTTACATGTATTCATAAGCAATGACAGCAGCGCACAAATTGGCATTTGAAATTTGAATACTTTGAAGGTAAATGTAAGGTTATATACGAACGTAACCACAAAGCATATCACTGTGGAATTCACTTGAAAACTTATATTTGTAGGTAAGCAATGTAAAGGGTGTAACAAAATAAAACAAGAAAAATATTTGAAATGTATTAGTTGCAAGAACTAGAACTATTTCGTATGACCTATGTTCTATAGGGCTTCGATGTCGATAGTTCCAACGAACATGCAGCTTCTTCTAGAAGAAAAGGGCGTATATAAAACTGAAGAACAACTTCGCTTTCGGCAACGGTCAGACAGTCAAACGGACGAAAGTAAATCAACTCAAGTCGTAACATTCGAAACTTTCTGTGTGTTACAGGCTTCGTCACAAACTTAATATTGTCTTTTTCCGAGCTTGCTCCACGAGCCTTTATCCTGCGTTTGCAGGTGTTCTAGAAATTTACGCAAGAAGCTAAGCSCATGTTATATAACTGCTTCTTCAACTTGCAGTGGCCAGTATAGAAAGCGTCAAGTAGCTCTCGATCTTAGGTTTATATGGCCTCCTGACCACTGAGCTGAATCTATAGTTCAGACGAAAAGATTACTCTCTGGATGTATGTATTTGTATTTCTCATCGTCGTTACAAAGATTCACGACTTTGCTGCTGACTACATATCTGGCCGAGTGGCTAAGGCTCTCCTTTTGATTTTTWATAAGCCCACAAGCAAACTCATATGGCTTGCCTGCGCACTAATGGAGAAACASCGTCATACTTAGCATGGGCGGAGCCTTTCCAGCCTATCAGCTTGGGAGTGGTCTCCAGCAGCCATGTATCGGACATCTCCTTGCAGTACACCTGCAGCAGGCCTCCTCTGAGGGGGACCCCATGGAAGGGCGTTGCGTATCCAATTTTCTGAACGTCTCTTCTATGAGGAAATCCTAGAGTACGGTAAGCCCCTCCGATCCCCACGTCTTTGCCGAGTAGTTAGGAGACAGCACAATCATTTGAATGCCTTTGAGCGGCTTCGAGCCCCGCTGCCTCGCACGCGAATGGACGTGGATTTGCCCTCGCTCATGCCTTTCCTGCGAGAGTCATCATAAACGTCCGGTGTACCGGCTATCGCTATAATATTTTTGTACACCCTGTATTTACGTGTAAGCATATTATTATTACTCACACAAACGTTTGCTTCAAAGTGTATGTCTTCCATTTCATGGTATTCTATATTGAAGTATTCTCGATAACAGTAAAGTGCTTACAAATCCGTAATTATCAGAATGCAATTATAATTTTCGCACAAAACATCGTACATATGTAGATGAATACATATCAATATTTACATTTATTTACTGCATGTCATGGCAGTATTTCAGAGTTGTTTGGCAACTGATTAATTTAATACAAATATTTAACCAATTCATGGAAATTCATACCAAGTAAAAGCCACAATCTATATTTTAAGTATGAAACAATGTTTATACGAGTATAACTGTATAAAGGCTGGAACTAAAATGTCAACGCTCATTTCGTTTGCTCTATGAGTCAAGTGCAAAGTCAAGTTTCCACAATTCGTTCATACCTCTTATCAAAATTAATTACATATAAATATTATATAGGTAAAGGCATATGAAATATATGTGTCACTTACTTTGAGTACKGGTACACGTGTTGGTTATTGGAAGGTATATGAGTAAATGAGAAATGGTTAGAGAATAAACTATACTTATTCGAACTAGCTTGGATTTGGTAAATCTTTTTGATAACGAATAGAACAAACAACTGGTATAAATGTCATAGATTGGCATAATATATAGCAATTTACAACAGAGTTCAAACAATTCAGGCCACAAAGTGGTAGATCATTATCATACAATTCATTAGATGCTACAAAGGAGCGCCTTAAAGGAATATATACATATATTTCATAATTCACTGCAAAACCTGAAGTCGGTATTAAGCGATATATAGGRAAGTAATGACTATCAAGCGTCAATAATGAAAATTTCTACTCTTTAAAGTCWTCCGCCTGATTTTGGATCCTGGTTTTTTCTTCTGTTTCTTCATGAAACCAAAGTCTTCTGGTTCAATTCTGGAATTGGAGCTAACAGATTCCATACTAGTATTTTAATGTCAACTTAGCTACTATTTACTTTTTTTATTAACACAATTAATGCACTCTTGAGTAACAGTATGTTCTCTTATTGCCAGCTTTGCTCTCCACACTCCATTAAGTGCTTAAGTACAATTTAATTGAGCAGCCATGCCCAGGCGATAAATCCTGA
>NW_017537290.1:1511374-1516994 GCF_001853355.1 Bactrocera latifrons
AAAACGTCAGAAACACTAAATTTTATGGAAGAAATGTCAGCAGTAAGCTGCATCCAGGCTTTTATAAAAATTGAAAATGGGCGTGGCGTCGCCCACTTATGGACCAAAAACCATATCTCACGAAGTACTCAACCGATTTCAATGAAATTCGGTGACACCCGAACATAGCCCTTCCTTACTTGTTTTTTCTTCTGTTTCTTCATGAAACCAAAGTCTTCTGGTTCAATTCTGGAACTGAAGCTAACAGATTCCATACTAGTATTTCAATGTCAACTTAACTACTATTCACTTTTTTTATTAACACAATTAATATATTCTTGAGTAAAAGTATGTTCTCTTATTGCCAGCTTTGCTCCCTACACTCCATTAAGTGCTTAAGTACAATTTAATTGAGCAGCCATGCCCAGGCGATAAATCCTGAAGTATTTCATTGAGGCTCTTGTGCAAACCGTAAATTAAGAGCGTTAAAAATAAAAATGTGTTTGATTTTGTAACAGCTGCGAGCAGAATTTTTAAAGTAATTTATTCACTGTAAACGCGAGCGAAAAAGTTGAAGCAAAACTTAAAAGCCTTTTAGCGCAAAATATTATGTAACATAATTTGAGATAGAATAAGGGAAAAAATCTAAACAAAATATGTATAATAAGGAAGCGAAAGAAATGGGTCTGGCAGTAAACGAGAGCAAGACGAAATACCGCTTGTCATCAAACAATCAGTCCTCGCACTCGCGACTTGGCTCACACGTCACTTTTGACAGTCATCGATAATTTCACTTCGAGGTCATAGATAATTTCGTTCATCTTGGAACCAGCATTAACACCATCAACAACGTCAGGCTCAAAATTCAAAGCAGAATAACTCTTACCAATAGATCCAACTTTGGACTGAGTAGGCAATTGATAAGTAAAAAAAAAAGATGAACCAAATTCTACAAGTCACTCGTAGCGCCGTCCTGCTATATAGTGCAGGGTCATGGACGATGACAATATCTGATAAATCGCCGTTACGAACTTTAGAGAGAAAGGTTCTGCGGAAGACGCAGTACACGCCAGGAAACGCAAAAGAAAAGGAAGACCTCTACTCCGCTGGAAAGACCATATCGATAAGGAACTGGCTACTTTTGAAATCTCAATTTGTAAAAGAAAGAAGAACAACTCGCGCGCTGTCTAGGCCAATAAAGGAGAAGAAGATGTATCAAAATCAAAAAGGTAATTAAATTTGAAGTAATAAAAGGCTACATTTGCTCACTGATCGTATACGCAATTCTCTTGGCAGGAAGCCTTATATTTTGCTAAAATGTATATATTGATGTGGGAATGTCGAGTCATCACATCAAACATTCGAATGTAAGTTCATGGGAGGTAATTAGAGAAGAATTCGATTAAAAAGATGGGTTAACGAAAACTTACCAAATAACATGAAAATGAATGGGCTGACGAGAACCGACGCACGAGATTATCACTCAGACCGATTCAGTTCCAAGTCCACGCAAAGACGAAAATATATACATAGCTCGCTGATCGTAATACATTAATTGAAAAGTCTTAAGCATGACAATAAAATAACAATTTTGTTAAATTAAAATATTGTTGAGTGGATAATTTATCCAAATAAACGAGTCGTCAAACTTTGAACGCGATGTGTCCATGTTTAGACGTGGAAAATGTTTTCAGAACCACAAGACGCAGTCCAATAGCGATAATTTTGTTTGTTGACAAATTCTTTAGGCGAGAAATGGTTCACATCTGAAAAGGTGATTTTTAGATGAATATTTTCTTAACGTTGTTTTCGAGAACCGTGAATTTTCATAATAATCTTAGACTAAACGTTACACCAAAGTGAAATGTGACATAATGAAAYGGCAAACCTTACTGAACATACTAACGAAACTTGACATAAAACCGTAAACAAGTAGGACCGCCATGGGCTGCTAATTTCCAGTCACCTATTGATAGATGCTATAATTTAATAACTGATAGCTAAAACTCTACCGATCGCCTATAGTGTTTTTGGCCGCTTCGAAGTTCCACGGACCTTCACTAAGCAACAAGTATTCTTCTAAGAGCCGTTTGGTATCCGGTGTTTAATGATGTATCAAATCATTAATTAACAGAAATTATCAAGCGAACGCGTTGTTATGGCATTTGATCAGTGCTGGCTCGTCTCACTACAAAAACCATTCCTCAAGCATCTAATTACCCATCGGTTCAATATAAATGATAGTCTGTGCAACAATTAACTGTTTGCAGCTGCACTATAACTCATAAGAAAAGCTTGCCCACACGCGCGAGGGCAAATATTGAAAGGCTTTTAACAGCCGTATTTTACASACATTGTTATACATGTACATGCATGTATATGAATGTACATTAGAGCAGGATGGTTTACAGGAAGCCAAAAAAACGGAAAAATCGCGTATTCCGTATATATTCTACGTATTTTTCTAAACAACTTTTCCTGAGAGGGTATAGGTCTGCAACAGGTTTCGAGAAGGTGATTATTAAGTTGAAATTTAAAAAACATGAATAATCCGTTGTAGAGGATTTACTATGTGACATTGTTGTCTGATCTGGCCGATTTCGATAAATGATCAATCGAAATCAAAATGTCACTATGGACGAGGATAAAATCATGTGTACAAGTATACAAAAGTGAGGAAATTTCACTAATCGCCATTCACTTGAGCTGGACAGATTCGATACTTCTAAATATGGTTCAAGCAGTAAACTTTCGGTCTTAAATCAAGTATCCCCTGGGTAGCGAAGAAACATCCATTTGAAGGCGAGCTAAAGTGCGATGGCGAACCATCCCACGGTTGTGCGCTTGGTTTGCTACCCGCTACGTAAAAAGACAGTACCAATGAAAATAAGAAAACAGCCTCGGAWGAGAGACTCTCCTTTTGGGCTCCCTTAAAGGGCATGCACCTGGAATCCTCGGTCCCTTAATGAGAAGGTGCCGCTGTCCAGCTAGTTGATGTCTTCGTTAAAGTAAAGGCAGACATCACAGCCGTCAAAGAAATGGCATTTATTACAGTGGCCATATAGAGGAGAGCAAATTCGGAGCAAATTCAGCCTCAATAATGAAACATCCTCAAATGGATAGAGACTGATCGACTTCACCGAGGACCGACATATTTTTGTATGTAATACTTGATTCCAGCATAGAAAAATTCATCAAGTTACCTGGCTGTCTCCGGATCGAAAAACCAACAACCAAATCGATAATATTTTGATAGACGGAAGAACAGCTGGTACGATGAGGAGTGGTGTGTTGTAGTGAAGAAAAAACAGACTGCCTAACTCGCAACGTCACAACAACCATCGACCACAACACGTGCGGATGGGATAGAATCCCTAGAGTTGAAGAGGAAAGCGAACCGGCTTTGCAGACAAAAMAAGAGAGGCCAMAATGCGTGAGTATAAAGAGCTTGAAGAGCTGGCCGACGGGGGTAATRCTCGAAAATTCKAMGAAAATATGCGACARCTAACAGAGGGTTTCAAGACTAGAGCATACTCTTGTAGAACCCCCAGACTTTGTGACTAKTGTGACTTCTTGCAAAAAGTATACTAAAATGATGATATAAAGACTTCTCCAACCTGCTTAATGGCAGTGATAGTATAACACCAGCAGATGGTGAACCCGATTTCCCAATCGATGATGATGGAGCGGACATTCCATTGCTCGATTATGAAGAAGTTCGAATAGTGTCTGTAGAATAACAAAGCGACGGGGCCCAATGGATTGCCGCCCGAGTTATTCAAATGCGGCGGCGAAGAACTGATAAGGAGCATACATCAGCTTCTTTGTTTTTTGGGGTCYTGAAAACGTTGGCTCGAAACCGGTTTTAGACCAATCTCCAATTAAAAACTGTTCAGAATGATCGGTAAAACATTTTCCGCATACGCGATTTTTTCGTTATTTTGGCTACCTGTAAATAGACCCGCACTAAGATACTTATACATTATATATGTAGGTACGTTACATATATGCTGCTGATGTTAACATGAAAATGTGTTAATTCTACAATTAAATTTCAACGGAAGCAACAATGAGAGTAACAACACAGCACAACAACAACACAATAGCAGCAYAATAGTAACAACAAAACTGTTAATCTACTTGTGTACGAGTGTTGTTTACACTTCGGCGCCACAAAAGCAGATTTTTCCAACAACAACAACAGCAGACAATGAAACGTAACAAGAGCCGAAAAAACTCATCGTTTTACTGAAATTATTTGCTTCATAAATTTGTTAAATGGCTTTTTAAGAGTAATGCTTGCGAACAACAGAAAAGTAATAACAACAGCAATAGCTGCCGAATTACCAAGCGTACGCGCTGCACTGCTGCCAAACTTCCCCAGCAGTCGTCGAGTACGCGCACTTTTAATTGTCATAGATACACATTGGACAAGCGACACCGCCAACTTGGGCTGCGCGTGCGATTCCCGACAAAAACAAGTGAAATATAATTGAAAAACAAAAATACACAAAATTCAAAAACAATAAAAGGAACCAGATGCCAACGGCAKAATAGCAGAGTGCCCAGCAAATTGAAGTGTCCGGCAAAACTTTCAGTTCGCGCTCGAAAATTTGCGTGAAATTAAATGAAATATTTTGTGRCTTATTATAAATGAGACGAATTTCGGCAAAGCGCGTTAAAAAATACAACAACAATAAATAATAATTACCAAACAAAAAAGGGCATATTGACAGCAGCGTGGCTGGTGGCGTGTAAAAAACCGTAAATATTTTGTATACASACACATTTTCAATGTGACAACAGCAACATTGTTTGTGCAACATGTGGAAAAACTCTGTTTTAGTGTGTAAGTGTGCGTGTGTCGGTGCAATTATGTGTGACAGCGTCGTTTGAAGCGTTTGTGCAATTTCGCGCATGTATTGGTGGCATATTTTGTAAATTGTAAATTYTTTTTTCCGCTTTGTTCAAATAAAAATTTACGCTTGATTTGTGGCGCGTAATGTTGCATATCGAATGACTGGCATATTTTATGTTYGCTGCTTGTAGCTGCCGGGCATTTGGCGGAGAAATATTTTTTCCGAATATTTTTTTCGAATTTTTTTCTTTTTAAAGAGACTACCAATATGCTGAAGTGTGCAATAATTTTAAATTATATTTTCAAGCGCAAATATCTTCAGCTTTGAGTGTGAGCATTTCAAAATTTGTAGTGATTTCCATATACTTAATTGTTAACAGGCAACCGTTACCGTACTACACATATGCCAACGATTTTTCAGTCCTCGAAACACTTTTCATTTTAGCTCCATCAGCAAATTTGTTTTATGTCTTCGATCTGCTGAAGACGGGTTCCATGGAGCGGCAATTTCAGTTGCCAAAATTTCACACGAAGCCAAATCTGGTGAATACGGTGGTGGATACATGGCACTCATTGCGTTTTTGGCCTTTAATTCGGTGACAATCGTGGCTGKATGCGATGATGCATTATTATCGTTTTATATCCATGAATTATTCTTACACAATTCCAGCCATTTTCTATGGATGTTCTCATGCAAACGCCTCAATACGGGCAAATAGAACTCTTTGTTTACCGTTTGTCCCTCCGGAACAAATTCATGATGCACTAAGCCACGAATATCAC
>NW_017537290.1:1517037-1524469 GCF_001853355.1 Bactrocera latifrons
CCACTCCATTCTGATGATTGTTGAATTGTTTGCTTGTCCAACTCATAATTGCTCTCCATGAATGTGGGATCGGAACTCGCATGATGAAGCATGTCCAGCTTTATCGGGACAAGTCGATCAATACCCAAAATAACCACCAAAATAATTCGAACGRACWCGCGAGAGATGTTGAGCTCTCTCTMATACTTGCCTGATGATTTTCAAGCAYCATATCCTTCACTTTTTCACTTTAGAAAAGGGTTCTTTCTGAATTGCATCCAAACTATTGGCCGATACATGCGATAATTTGATGTCTGGGTTAAAGTTGTAGCCCGATTTCGATAATATTTGGGCGTAAAACCTTGAGGRGAAAGTTTTGCTCTGATAACTTAAYTGATGTTTGATTTKTATACCGTAAAGRGAAAAAAGGGATTYAGAAGGCTGTTATATGGATAGTAGACGTGGTTTTCATCTGATTTCACCCCTTTTCACAGTATACGAGAGCAATGTTTGGGTAACCCCACATGCCAAATTTGATTGAAATTGTTACAGTAGTACCCAAACACCACTTATCTATTTCCTACCCGTTCTGAAAAAAATCTTTCTTACCATCTTATTTGTGATATATAAATTCCAAATACAGACGCCATATCCTTGTCAACAGAATTCTTCCACGCTTTGGAGCGGATTCATCGTGTTCATTCCACTCGGATGACTGTCGATTGGACTTCGAAGTGAAATAATGGAGAGATCATCCCAAAATGACGGACAAGTCGGGTTTATTACGCTTGAACAGCTCCAAACACCGCTTCGAATCATCAATCGKCGTGTCGAAAGAGTGCMCAYGGGGTAMCCATTTTGCACAGAGCTTTCTCATGCCCAAATWTTCTTGAATGGTTTGATGTWCAAATTCARTTGATATCATTAGKGTGTCTGCTATCTYSTACAACTTCCCTTTATGGTCACCCAAAACTATTTTGTGGACTTTTTTGACATTTTCGTCGGTAACAACCTCTTTTGGGTTTGAAGCTCATTTGAACACGTTTAAAATTAGCATAACAATTCTTGATGTTTGATTATCCTGGGGCAGCGTCCGAAAACTCGTCATCAAATTAAGCTTAAGCTTTAACTGTATTTTTCTACTTCAAAACGCAATATTTTATCAAAAAGGTCGCGAAATTTCAAAATYATAAGCTGAACCACTTAGTATGTGGTTTCGCAAATAAACAGCAATAGCAATAAATAGCACAAAAACATTTATACGTGRCCGTGGTATTATGCAAATATTTCGCAATAAATTTTATTACTTTTAGTCAAGTGCAGAGAAGTGTTGCGGCTATTTGGATGATTGAATGACAGAAAATATAAATTTCATTTGAATTATACATTAAAAACAACAAACAACAACACACTAAAAACATACGAAAAAAAGGCCTGAAAACCAAAGAATATTGGAAATTAATTGGAAAATCAATTTGAAAAATTGAATTTCCACAACGCGGCGCGAAAAAGTGGTGTCAAGCCGCAATTGAACTTAATTAAATTTTATATACGCGCAAACAAAGTGCAATATAAATTAGGCAGCGGCAATGATTCTGACACGGCCCGCAAGACCCCTGAACCCGCCTGGGCATAACCGCTGGCGAAGTGGGATTACACCATTTGTAGCTGTCGTCGGTGTGTTGGTGGTTGTGCTGATGTTGGGCAATGCAATTGCACTTCTGATAAAATACAAAAACAGCTACAACAACGCGGTTGCCAACGTTTTAAAYTTAGATAACGCGTCTAGCAGCAACAAAGTCAGCAGTCAGTTAGCCGGTACCGTTGAAATTGCAATGGTTACGAATGAGTTGGCAACAACAATTAACGCGAAAGAGGAGATGAACAACAATAAAAACAGCTACAATATCTACAGCCATGAGCAACAACAACTTTACGAAATTAACGCCGCAACTAAGCTTGCTGCCGACACTATTCCCACACTTCGTCAGAATAATRATAATAATAGCAATTTGCTGGCTGCTCTTGCCGTCACTCATCGTAAAAGCTTTGATGATGAAATTAATATACGCAATCAACGCTATGAATTGAATGACCACCCAGCAGATGAGCCGCCAAAAATGCCGTTGGCAGCGGGTGTATCTCTAACGACAGCAAATGAATCGGGCGCTACGGCGTTATCCAGTTTAATGGCAGCGAGACGCGAGGAAAGCGTCGGTGGAGAGTACACACCTTTGCAACAACAGGAAAAACAACCAGGCCGTGGAAGTTACTCAAATACCGAATTGCTGTTACATCGTCAAAAGCGTTATTTGATCTTTCCCGAAGGCAGCTCTTTTCAGATGGGTGCGTATTAGCATGATTATGATTAACTATATTCTATTTTATGATAACTTTTGCGTACTAATTGAAATTAATGAATACAGTGTGAAGGAATTTTCGTTGAAGATCAGGTGATATCTACAGAGACTTCTTTTTATGCAAAGCTCAAAAGAACCTACTCGACACCAACATTCAACAACTTTTAATCGATAGTGGCATTTGCATACTATCCCGCACAAAAACCACCAAGCTCAAATACTTTTCAAACTGAAGTTTTATTTTTAACTTTCCAAGAAATTTTCTGTGGCTGATCTTCCAACATAGACTTGGTTAACAGGCGTTTGTGGAGCCAGAAAACTTCTATAGTTGGATCTCAAGTAACGAAATACATCTTGAACCAATCTCAAAGTATTTAAACATTTAATATTTATACCAAAGATTGTACCATAGTTGATCAAAAAAGATAGATAGATTGATCAGCAGTCCTTTGTGAAACCAGAAATCTTCTGTAATTGGATCTCAAGTATCGAAAAACACTTTGAACAAACTCAACCAATCATTTTATTTTTATGCCGAGGATGGTACCATAGTTGATCCTAAAAGATAGATAGGTTCATCAGCAGTCCTTGGTGAAGAAAGACAACTTTTACAGTTGGATCTCAAGTAACGAAATACATCTTGAACCAATCTCAAAGTATTTAAACATTTAATAYTTATACCAAAGATTGTACCATAGTTGATCCTAAAAGATAGATAGATTGATCAGCAGTCCTTTGTGAAACCAGAAAACTTTTGTAATTACCATCTTATTTTTATTCCAAGAATAGCAGATCGGGCACATTAAGATACTGGTCGGARTACTCGTGGTTCTGAACACTCAGAGGTCATTCCATCTTTTACCATGTCTTTGGTTACACTTTATGCAAAGATCAGCAAGTGCTTTCTTTCTAGATTACTTTGGACCTTTTAGATTATTCATAGACCGCGTACTTCCGAAACAGTTGTCTCATATGGAATATTTCGTTTTTTTTTTTTTTGCTCACAGTTTGCTAACTATATATAAACCACAATATTCACTATCACTAAACGCAAATATCATGTTTATTTACTTGTCTCAGTTTTTGATCTCATCATCGGAATGGTTGACTATACGAGTTATCTGATTTTGGGCATCACTTGCGCCGTCGCCTGGGAACTGCCGAGTAAACCGCCCAGTGAATTAATCGAAGAATTACATGACAAAGTAACGGAAGGCATTTACCCACCGAGTGGAACGAAACCAGCAACAGAGGCAACAGCGATGCGACGCAATGACAGCACCGTGGTCAGCGATGGAATGGCGATCAGTAAATATGGCGTCGACGCTGAGAGCATCAAATATGTGGATAATTCAAATGTGCCAGCATACTACGATAACTTGCTACAGAGGCCGATAGACACAGCAGGATTGCGACAACCAGCACAAACGCACGTGTTGCCACCTTTTAATGCGGCACATAGAACCAAACTCTTTCCTGTGCCCGCTACCAGTTACAGTGTCTACCATAAAGAGATGCCTGGCACCCGTGGTGGCATTGCCAACGGTGCTTATAGGCCGATAAACTATTACGCCAACATACAAAGTGACTATAAAAACAGCAACGGCAACAACAAGTATTACAACCCTACGCACAAATACGGTTTTGCTGATAAAATTGCGAAGCCGAGTTATTATGGTGTCAGCGACAGCTACAACAAAAACCCCTTTGGCAATACAGCTGAGGGTGATTCAACAGATAAACTTCCAGTGAATGCCGCCAATCGGTGGCAGCAGCACCAGCAGCCACAGTACAAAAAGTGGCAATCATGGCAGGATTATGACAGCAACTGGCAGTCATATCAGCAGCCACAGCAAAAGCATGCGAAATGGGCACAACAGCAACAACAATGGCAAAAGCAGCAGCAAAAATGGTCAGCTCAGTCGAAAATTCTGCCGAAGGAGAATTGGTGGTCGCGCAACAAGCAACAAGTCACGGACAGTTGGCGTATAGAGCAAGCCGATAGCTTGCCTAACCGGCTGCGGTGAGTGTTAGCGAAAGTATAAAATATAAACTAATTAAACTCTAGTTTCTTTGTAAGGCTTATGCACTTCCATTAAACATAACGGTACTAATGAGAATTTACATCGAACAAAATTAGTTAGCTAGCTATGGTCGAGCGCCTAATGGTTACAAAACCCCTCGAGTGTTCCTTAAATTATTCGCAATAAGTCTGAAACAGCTTCGATCTCAAAATCTCCYCATGAAATCTCTATGGAATTTGATATTACTGTGATCAAAAAGTAAGGTGMATTTGTTCATAGGTTAGGTTAGGTTAATCTGGTAGGCCAATAAGCACGCATAGAACAGTTTGGTTCTTTGCATTTCTTGCTAAGTCCAACAAAAGTAGTCGCCTTTATGATGCCTACGCTTGCTGGGAATTTTAAAAGACTCTGCGGTTTCACCGTCGATATCTCCTCCAGGGTATCATACTGTGGGTTGSCCCAGATGCCTATAGCGTAGTAGTGCGAAACAARTGCACAAGTRATGCTCCATTGWTTCTCTGGAGCCCTGTCTCTAGGCATTTCCTGTAGTCCTCTCGACATGTCAGCCCCATTTTGCGGGCGTATGTCGCCACCAAACAGTGACCAGTTAGTATTCCCATCATGTTTCTACAGCTCCTTGTATCGAKTGCCAATAGGAATTTTTCCTAMATGCGATCTACCGTTTTGCACATGACTTTTGCAGTTTTGTACCGAAGTAGCYCGTTCCATCGTGTTTTGATTTTCCTTCCATTGGACTTCGTAATGCTTATCAYATTTTCGGAYSTTAGCCGTACATCGTTCTCGGCAATTTCGTCCACTATTTCATTGCCCTCGATATCTCTGTGGTCTAGCACCTTGTAGAAGTTAGGTTACTTGCTTCTGGCAACACTTTCTACTGCCGTCCWGCTTCCCAAGACACTTTTGACCGAAATGCAATACGAGGTTACTGCCGTGAGTGCTGCTTRGCTGTATACGTAGATGTTAACTTATAAGGTTGCCTTACGCCTAACTCTTGATAGTATATTCCMGCAACAACTCCATCGTCRATTTTCGAGGCGTCAGTATAGATATTTAGAGCGTTGCGCGCAGCTAACGTACCTTTASGCCATCCATCTTTTTCTATGTTTACTTTGAATCTCCTTTCCCAGTTCAAAAGTGGGGTCAAGTARYCGGTTTTTGCCCAACCGCCACYACCTACGGAGCATTKCYCRAAGGTTCTATATCTAAATYCTCCTKCASCCAGTAGTGGTCTCTCCGATTTTWCTGTGCAGTTTTCAGCGAAGAGGTCTWTATGTGGAAGGTTTAGWACCAGTTCAASAGCCGCCGTTGGAGTTGTTCTTAAAACTCCCGCTGTGTGTTGCGCAACTAGCCTCTGAAACYTTTCCAWTGGCTTCCGGTAGGTAGATTTGCGTAGACCTGTTCACCCCAAGATACATGATGCGGTCTTTGGGAGAGGAATTTGTTTATAAAATGTAAATTCTTTATTTGTCCTACTAAATCAATGTTATTCCAATTAAATGGTTCCAATATTTCCTTTATTAATCTCGAAGAATTTTTCTCATTTCTTAACTTAATCATGTGGTCTTGCTGTTCAAGTGAGATTATTCGTGCTCTTACAATTTACCTAACCTACTTCCAAAAGTCAAAACTTAACCGACAAACATTGTATACCTCTCTCTTAACCTAAAATTCGACTTACTTACCAAAAAAAAACTTGAGTCTTTCGGCACATCATTGAGCGCTGATGCCGAAGTCATACAAACTTTTATAGAAATCATATTTTTATATAGTCTTTAGAGATCGACATTCCGTATTTAATATCGGAACAATTGTATAACCCAGTTTCTTCCTTTTACATCACTTTTTTCTAAGACACTTTACTGCATATGTTCTCGATTCATCTGATCCCCGATTCGATTSATCCTCAATGGCTCATCCTGATTATTATATAAAATATTTTATTCTATGCTTTTAGTAATCTCATTCGTATATATAGGCTCTATAACTTTATCGGACAAAAACTGTCGTTATTTCTCACAGCATGACTTCTGCTCCAATACCAACTCGTCCACCTGTGCTGACCTACGCACCGCCTAGTACCGAACCAAAACAATCGGAAGCTACAATCAGCTCGAATGCCGAAACACTGGAAGGTCGCAGCTTTSATGGAGCTCAACGCCGCCTCCTCACAACACACCCAAAAGCCAGAGTTTACCCAGTTTTCGGACGTCGACGTCGTAGGCGACGCAGCATGCCTGCAGAATTAGATGACTTCGAGCATAAGCTRGAGCGCATACACTTGCGTGAGCAACTCCGTACGCGGCAAAAGCTTTATGGCAAAATTGAGAAACTCTATGAAACGTGAGTGGATGGAAAACCATTTTTTCTCTATGAAATTTTTTTCGAAACATTTTTTCTAAAACTTCCAAGCGAACATGACCACTTCATGTTGCAATATGCAGAAGTTGCATTTTTCTTTCTCCTTTTAACATCGCTATCATTTTTCTTTACAGCCGCGGCATGAACGGCAGCGCTTGTGTGTTGCGTGCGCTTTGCGAAACTGGACAGCAGCAACAAAGCTATGGAGAGGGCGCAGCGGAACCACAAAGTTTCATCACAGAACTATTGCGTGCCATTTTCGTGTTGCCCACAACTGGTGCAAGTGCAGGAGTTAGTGGCGGCACAGTCAACTTCGAAGAGCCCGCACTACATCCGACCGATTTACACATCATCGATCGCCCATACAGGGAGGCGCTGGCGTATCGCGGCAGCTGTTCGCAACTTTTTGCCATGTGTGAGCACAGCATCTGGGAGTGAAGTGGCAGCATAATAAATGATGAAAAACAAATATGGAGATGTGAAATACAAAAATAAAAAAAAATATTACCAAACTGTCAAACTGTGGAGTTTCTTTAACTAGAATATTTTTCGCTATGCAAACGAATTTTTTGCGTTACTTTTATTTCTGGTCTGGCGTTTTCTCTGCTGTTCCTCTTTTGATGTAATAAATATCATCCGATTTTTTTTTTTTTTTTTTTTTTTTTTTTTTTTTTTTTTTTTTTTTTTTTT
>NW_017537290.1:1524514-1529246 GCF_001853355.1 Bactrocera latifrons
TTGTTATTCATTTTTACGCAATGATTGTGCAAACCCACCGCTTTAAAGTCTCAAAATTTAAATAACTCTGAACTACAAATTCAATTACTCTATGCTAGAGATATAAGTTTTTCCTTGCACTGAATTGCATCCCCATTCCATTACAGYAAAATTTATAGCGAATATTTTCGAAGCTGTAATACATTCTTTTACTCTTAGCTGGTATTTTAGTTGGGGTAACTATACTTTATAAACCCTTCATGTTTGACTCCAAGTTCCGTCTCTATGTATAGCAGATAAGAAATTTTTATATTTAGCTGGCTAAGAAGAGGCTTAAATGCTGGTAAGTAGTTAAAATTCCGAATTGAAATATGTAACTTTATTCTGTTTAAATTGACAATAGAGTTGTTTAGTACTTTGGAGTCCCTCGTTATCCGAGCTACCCATTTCACCTTTTCAAATCACACTGTTAAAGCAGAGGTGTTTTAAGCCAATAAGGCTAAATTACCCTTCTTTTGAACATATGTATGTTGAGAAAACGACGCGGTTTTGGCTAACTCAAACTATATAAAGGGTGATATATTCCGGGGTTCCCTACTTTTTTAAAGAAAAAACACAGAAACCTCAATCTTTTGGCATTTATTTTTCGAAGATTAAAATATTGGCCGCGAATACGTCTCAGAAGGCCCATCCGTTGAATACAATTTTTTGACTCATTTGAGCATCTCTACTGATAACTGAACCAATGATTCTGACGTATTATACAATGCGCCAAGTCGTTCCATACGTCTGTCCGAGTTGGAGCGAACGGCGCCGAATCGACTCTCCGCGGTCTTCGGGTACACTCTCAGCTTCGGCTGCTATATTTTCTYCACTGCGTGCTGGACGTGGTTTATTAGGTCGAATATTATTCAATAATAAATTCTGGATCATAATATGGATTATGGTGTTGCGAAWARTSCRTTTAGTGWKCTGATTATGATGACCATAARTKGAGCAAAGCGCGCGAAACACATTCTGCACATACAGAACATGAATTTTCAAAATAAATTCTTTTCATGATGAAATACCAAGCAATACTRAACAAAAATTACAGAACAAATTGGCACGACTCACCCGTAATTTTGCCAAACCAAGCTATTGAAAAAGTATATCTAATGAATCACCCGTTAGAGCTAACTTTTTTTAACAGCAAGCGATCAGTAGATACCAAAACTTTAAGTGGATGAAAGAGCTTCTCAGAGAAATTCTTAAAACGTTTTCACTAAAGCGGTTTAGTTAAGAGACCACAACACATTTGGACGCTGATCACGTAAGATATTATCCTAACTTGATAGCCTAGCTTACATACTATATAACGATTATCTCCAGAACATGGGCAATTAATTAACTATCTAGATTGGACATCAACCGACATGTTCATTTCTTGCTTTAGTACAACCTTGAAAAAGTTTTCTAAACAACTTTAAGCTCAAAAACAGGTACTTTTCTTGTTTGATTTAGGCTTAAAAAGGGGCGGTTATACAAACGAATACGTAAAGTTTCCTGTTGAAACCTTAGCGCTTAAATATCAGTAAGGGTTAGGTTTGATAGAAGATTATTAAGGTTTTGATGAAGATTGTCCAAAACTATCTTATAGTAAGTCCCTAAGAGTGGTGGTCCATACTTTAACAAATCATCCATTGACTTAGTAAACACTTGAAAAGAAAAACTCTTTCCGTTCTGCCACGACTGACTACTTTATCTCACTAATGGATGAAGCGCAGACAACAATAATTCTTAAAGAAATCTAATTTCATTTTTCCAGCCTAACATAAATAATTTCAATAAACTTCCTCTTTATAACTACATACACGTGTGTACACTGATTTTCCAGCAATCAGAAAAAAATGTTCATTGTCACAATACAATTCAAAAGAGTTCCGCCTCTGAATACCWCCTTGTTGGCCTTATTCTCAAGTTGTTGACATTAAAACTTGAGGGGTTTTGAAAGGCTTTGAATTTCATACCAATTAAAAGGCTAATAGAGTGGATATCAAAGACAGTCAACAGAACTATACTGTCACACCCAAACACATATAAACAGACCAACAACAACATTGCATTTTATRCATATATTTCTCTAGAAGCCCTGACTTGGCAACGTGCAACAAATAACTGGTCAACTGTCTGGCAACGTATCAATACAAAAGTCATTGGCAAAGAGGAGCACGAACACCAAAGCACGGTTAAGCACCATTGTGTAGTGGAAGCGTTTAAAAATAAATTCAAGCATGCCGCTCCATAGCCAATGGCTGAAGCAAAGTGTCTGAAGGGTGAATATGGCAGGTTTAGAATTTCAAACTGCTGCAATCAAAGCTTTTTACACAATGGATGTTAAAATATTGCAAGGAGGAAATTTTATACAATAAAAGTTAACTGTAGATATATGTAAGACAGGGTTTCTCAACTTTTCTAAATATTTTTGAGGCTTTTGAAAAGCACCTCTAAGACATTTTTGTACAGACACACATTTCTTAAAATAATTGCTGACAACAAGCTACTCTTCAGGCGAACAGTTCGTAATCTTCCCACCAAACTTCCGGAGCTTTTAATAAGTCACCATTGTTTTATGAGGCCTGGAGTCAGCCTGATGGAAAAAATCGTGYTTAAAGTAGATGCATCCAGCCTATTCCACTAAACACCTAGCAAAAGCTTCATGTCCATCAATACTGACTTGTGTGCGACGATACACAGCAGTTCGGCCCAATCGTTTTCGATTGATATATGTAGTTATAAGTGACCCTCTTTTCATCATCAGTAGCTGTACCCGCTGCAAAGCTTAGTTTGGGAAGCACTGTCAATTCGCATATACAAATAAATGCAATAAATGCGGGCAAAAATTTAGTAAACTACAGCTAAACTAACAAAAAAGCGTGCTATAGAAAAAACAACAAAAGTTGTAACTAGAAAAAGGGTAACATTGCCAGCAGGCAAGCGAGTGAGAAGTGTTGGAAACATTAGAACKCACAACAATATTCCCATTTGCTTGTTTGTATGCTAACACACGAATATAAATATAAAACTTTACTTGAAGTAAGAGTCCAAATTTTCATTTTTCGTAAAGCAAAAATTCCGGCAAAATGAAGCACAACAACAAAGTTGAGTTGCGTTAAACAAGGTGAACCCAACGAATTGTCATTTAAAACCAACACAAACGTTAATTGAATAAGGAGAAGCACACGCCAAAAGGATGCAGCAGAAATGTGAAATAAATTTGAGAATTTAAAATGAAAAGTGAGTGTGGGGAAAGTTTCGAAATACGACCATTTACGACGTTATTGCAAAGAGAAAATCATGGAGTTGGAGTTACGCACTCAAGCCAATGGGATGTAATGGGGTCGATTTATTACTTTCAACATATTCGTTTAAAAATAGAAGAAACCTAACGAAGTTATTTTATAAATGAGAAACTGCAATAAAAATATGAACGCTAGGAATTTTCGACGCATAGTGATCAGGTAGTTTCTAATTGTGAATTCTAAAATGAAAATGATAAATGATGTATGAAAGTGTACTAAGATTCMTTGCTACTTGAAGGCAACAAATAGYAAGACTTTTTAATTTGAATTTCGTGTGATTCGATTGCCCAAATATCACATTAAAATAATCATTGGCGTTTGATATACGCCCGTCTTTCTGAAGTACATAAAGTGAATTTGGCGATTTTTAYGTTGAGTGAAATTCTTTAACAAACAAGTTCCAAATTTTGTGTGCGGAATAAAATGTCTGGTGCCGAAACGACGAACTACGTTCAGGCCAAAAGCCATAGTTATGTTGACAGCTTTCTTCGATTATCGAGGTGTMGTGCACTTTCAATACCTTCCGAGCGCCCAAACAGTCAACAAGAGATGCTATTTGAGTGTTGTGCGATTTGACGTCGTTACGCTCTTTCCTGTGKGGCTACGTCAAGTCTATGGTCTATACCAACAAGCCAGCGACGACTGATGAACTTCGTACGAATATCGAACGTGAAATTGCAGCAGTATCGGTCGATTTATGCTTGAAAACCGTCGAAGATTGCGTTCAACGTCTGGACTTCTGCAAGCATGCCCGTGCTGACCATGCAGAAGGTATTGAGTTCCATACATAATGACATAGAATGCACTTTCACTGGAGTATGGCCAAATAATATTACAGAGTTCCGATTACAACATCTTCTTCTGATATTAGGTTGTCAAARAAGTTTTGCGGTATTTTCGCTAGTTGGCGCTGAGAGCRCGTAGTTCTAGTTTCATTCGTCGCATCGGGTCATGCTATACCTTTTTGGAAAGTTTGCACGAAGCTATTCAAAAAAGATGCCAAAATTATGGGTCGAGAAGTCTTCGTTTTGGCCCCACGACAATGCACCGTTATATACTGTATTGATTCTTTGTRAGTTTCTCGCCAATTGTTCAACCAATATCATGCCGCAACCACCGAATTCGCCTGATTTAGCTGCGTGTGACTTCGGGCTATCCAACAAACTGAAACGACTACTCCGAGGAAACCGTTTTGAGTCAATTTAAGGCATTCAACCGGAAATTGCCTTTAACAACTGTTTCAAGGATTGCAAAAAACATTAGTACGTTGAGGGTCACGACATAGATTTTGAAGGATAAATTAAGATTTTTAAAATTACGAACAAGTACAGTACTCTTTTTTGCTCATAGTACATAGTAATATATATATTTAATTTTTAGGAGCATATTTCGGCAAACAGTAGGAGAAAGGA
>NW_017537291.1:0-16422 GCF_001853355.1 Bactrocera latifrons
GAGCACCAAACGAAAAAAAAATGTTTTTTGAATCACCCTAATATATACACATGCTGAAGAGTGGACTCGGTAACCAAGTTGAAGTAAAAATTGCTATTTTCCTATCAATATACTGATTTTTAGTCTTAAAGCTGCTAAGTTCTCGTCGAAGAAGTTAAGAGCAATATTGATATCATTGATAATATGAAATTATGCTTCGTAGACTTCTCCGCACAACAACATCACTTGCTTTCAGCTATGCTTCGAGAATCGGAGGAAGTCCTTGCTAGCAAATATTAAGTTTTATGTTCATTCCCACAAGACCTCAGATCTAGAAAAGCTCACTTCTGATCCAATTATAATGGAATTATGCTAGATCTGATTTCTCTATGCAACATGCAGCTGAACTCACACTCTTGCATCTCGTGAACATCGAAGTGAACGATATTTTCAACATTCGTACTATTCTGACATTCCCAAAAATATATTAAAAAAAAAATAGTGGTACCATTTAACTTATCGGAAGTTCATACATATAATCCTAAAATTTAACCATCAAAGCACATATCCCCAAATCATCGAAACATTGTAATCCTACGATTCACAGATATGTATGGTACTCGTATGTTTACTCGTAAAATGCGAATGAAGTAATTAGCAACATTACGATCTCCACCCACCGTTGTGTATTCTAACGAGCTCATTTATTTATCCACAATACTTCGAAGTTTTCGAATTGTACACCTCCCATTTCTTAATTTCTTGCTCCGCCAATACAATCAAGTTTCAAACAGTACTCGCCTTGTAATATATAAAATCTTCCACCTTGAAGTTCAGTACTTAGTGTTTCTACACAATCTTGTCCGAACGCAAGCGGCAGACGCTAACAACGGTAATGACTTTGCTATTTTCTCAACCACTCAGCAGCAGAAACAGAACCCATTAGCTGTTGCCCAATTGCATTGATTGTTGCAATTTAATGCGTTTTGTTGTTGGATAGATTTCTACAAAACGTGTCATGACGTGAAAATCGATGGTAGTTTATGTTTAAGGAGAAGGAGAAGGAGAAGAAATGGCAACGAAAAGGTAATCAGTTTAAATTTCTCCACTCATTATGGCGGAGGGTGTGGTTGCTTGGGTTTGCAAGCTAAATGAGCAAATAAGTATATGTTGCTTCCAGAGAAGTTGACTCGATCAGCATTCATGAGAGCGAAGAAGAAATGCACTGGGTTCTATCAAAAGTTCAGATAAACTTTTATGGATACGTCACTATGTTTAATTACACACAAACTTAACGCTATTCGTTTATTGTAACTGTTAAATATTATACATATTTCATCTTAAAGGATACGAGAACGTACATCCAAATTTGATGTCTAGATCCATAATCCTGATGTTTCTCCATTCAATGAGAACAAATAAGGCCTTTAATCTTTTTCAACAAATATAGAATACTACAAATTTCTATACTACAAATTTCTAGACGCCAAGCAAACGACGGATTTTTGGTAGAGCTCTTAGCCAATATAACGGATTTTCAATAAGAGTGCTACAAAGCGATTGGGGATATCAATGAAATTCTTTATTCCTGTAAAAGTACATTTCGTGTCATTCTGTATGGAACTCAATTTCTTTTCTTGGCCACCGTGGGAACGCTTGCTAAATTCCAGACGCAGAATCCAATTTTCGACGGCTTTCAAGCATAAATCGCCCGAAAATGCTGCAATTTCTCGTTCGATAATCGAAGTTCATCTAACATCGCTGTCTTGTTGACATAGATACATATAAATGACATATACTTGATGTAGTAAGTCGATTGTGACATTCGCTGTGTGGCTATTGACAACATCCTGTTGGAACGACCGATATGTCCAAGTACATATCGTCCGTTCGGGAAAAAAATATTCGGTTATAATTAGGCGGTAGCGATTCTCATTCACAGTAACGTGCCGATCTTGATCATCACGGAAGAAGTGCGGCCCAATGACGCCGTCGGCTCATAAGCCGTAATTTTTTTGGGATGCAATGGTGACCCATGGAGTACGCGTGGATTGCTGCCTGACTTATAATACATATTTTGCTTATTGCCGAAGCCATTCAGCCAGAAATGACCCACACAAGACGATTTTTTAATAAAAATCCGGATCCTTTTTAAGTTGTTACTGAGCCTAATTCACGAACATACTAGGATTCTGGTGATCAAGCGGTTTCAGTTCTTGAGTCAATTTGATCTTGTAAGGACACAGGCCAAGATATTTTCACTAAATTCGCCACAGCGACGTCACAGTGATGATCTATGCTTCAGAAAGACGTGTGAGAGTCACTGAGACTGGAGTTTGGGTCTTCCTYAACGGATGCGCTAGCGGCAGCAGTATTMTCGACACTGCGGAACTTCTTTGYCTCACTGACACGTCAACAYTTTYTACTGTGCTTGTGGATTCAAATTKTTCCACCAGACMCWCAATTGTTGATCTTAGATGGTGATTATGACGACTATAATTTAATTTAATAATTTCGAGACGTTTTTGGTATATCTTTCAATAATGAAATGGCGAACCTTACTGAAGCCAAATGTAAAAAGAACAACCCGATATTATCACAAAAAAGTTCTATTCGAAAATTATTATTTGAATATTAATTGTAAAAGCATAACTCATAAGCTAAACACAGCGGACTTCATTGATAATAAGATAAAGGGTTATATATAGTGAAAATAACTGATAGGTAGCTACATCCTTTAAAGGACAGGGTTACTTATTTTTGGGATCCGAAATTTCAGCGTCTTCGATATCTTACAAAACCTGAACATCTATTATTTGCAGAACTGACTATCAATACTCAGAGAGCACGACCTTGCACTTTAGATTTCAACTCTCCTGCACATTTAGCAGTATTAACAGAAGCACAGTTATACGCAACTGTACCCATCTTCGGAATCAAAGTCACATAAGCAGTTTTCGGCAGCAATCCAGATAATCACCAATAGAAAAAACTGTTTATAGCAGAATAAAAAAAGTTTAGACCAAGACTTGGACCCACGTTTCAAAGAATTGATGCAATTAGATAATAATATATTAATAATTTTCAGTCTCTCCTTATTAAATAAAAGCTCACTAACGGCAGAAAAGCTTTCACTTTCATTTCACCATTCTGAGCCACAGCAAACAACTAACTCGCTCTGAGCCTGACCTAATTAAATAATAAAATAATAACGGTAATTAAATAAAAATGCAATATTTTCCTAGCATTACTCGGTGTTGACTTAGCACAATTTTTCCGCTTCAAAAGCATTTCTTACAAATTTGTAAGAAGAAGCACTGTTTGCGCTCTCCAAGCCGATGCACGTCTTGCCACAACAAATTCACTAGCAATTTGTTCAGTTATGTTTACAAGAATGGGAAAGTCTTGTAACAAAGCCAAACAAACGAAATTGAACTCAAGAACCTCCAACCCGAAAAGGTAGCGCACACAAACAGAGAGATAGAGAGAGAGAGAGAGACGTGAGCCGCACCCTGGGAAAGTAGTGTGCTTAGTTATGAAAGCAAAGCTGAAAAGTAAACTTGTGAGCGCATAAATTGCGTTGCATACCACACATGCTACCAAACATGCCAATAAAACTAAGAGCTCAAACGCAGAAACACAGACACGCAACTGCTACAGCTTACATGTAACTGCCACTCACTTGTGCAACCCAAAATTTCTCGAGAGCTTGCTCTATGTGTATGTTTCGCCAAAGTTCCTGCGTATATTAGTTTTCAAAGCGCCCCTCTTCGCTCCTCGTGCCCTTAACGCTAACATTATGTACTACTGTAGTAGTAGTTTTTCGACAAACTTACCTTGTTGGCATATGGAACCCACGTAGAACAGCACCGACTCGAAGAACAAGCCAACGCGCTCTTGTGCCACAACGCTGCCTGCCTGGCCACAGCACGCACTGCCGCAGCCGAGCATGCAATGCCTGCAGCTAATACTCTGCACATTCTTTCGCGCTTCCGTCTTACTTCGTTGCATCAACTTGCCCGGCTTTTGTTTCCGTTGCTCTTTTGTTGCTGCGGCAACCGACGGCGCGTAGCGAGCGCCGCAGCTCAGCATTGTCCCGGCACTTAGCGTCGTTCGTGTGGAACAGCGGCAACCAACTGGTGGTAGTTCATCATTACCGCCGATTGCGCTCGCTTGTTGGTTGTTGGCGGTGGTGCCTCCGATGTTCATGTTGCTGCTGCGCGTGCTGTGTCCTTTTGTGTCGCAGCATTCACCAGGGAGTCAATTGTTGGCGAAATCAATGAAAGGATAAAGCAAAAAGCGGTAGGTTAGTGCGGAAGGAAGGAGTGGAATGTGAGTTAAAAAAGAGTTTCTAGTAGATTTTGACCTCGGGCGCAGCAAGTAATAACGTCCAAAATTTTACAGAAAAAAAAAACAACTGCGTAGTACCACGAGCATGTGCCATGTACGCAATGGAGCTGAGAATTTAATGGCAATGATCTCTCATTTTTCAGAGGCACGCATTCGTGCCGCACAAAAACTTTTCGCCGACGATATTTGCTCGAAGTGTCCCAGCATGCCCTGCAGTCAGCCACAGTGCACACTGCATGTAATCACCAGCGCGATGAGGGTACGAAGGTGGTCCGATAACACAGTGGCGAAGAATTGTGTAATATTTTTCAGCTCAGGAAAGGTCCTGATCAAGCGCGTAGCCCACATCATTCGAACTGAATTCAATAACTGGACAGAAAGCTGTAGAATAGGTATGACTAGGCCGAGAGAAGGCCTGACAGAGATTCAAACCCTTTGGAAAAGACTTTATGGAGACTTAGCTGAGCTTGGGTTTTTTTTTTTTTGTCAAATAGTTAAATACTGACGTTAAGCCTCATAGCAGGAGCAGTGGAGAAGGCAGAATCGTGGCCCGTGTCAGCCGATACGACCCATCTTATGGGAGCGCAATGTAAGTGCGCAGTGAAAAACGCTACTCCCTTCTCTCTTTGAAGTAAAATGACGTGAGAATTCACGGCATTTGGATTTTTGCCGTAGAAACGTGTCAGCTGATTGCTCTTTCACAACGCAGGGTTGCCAATATCTATTTACTGTAGTAATTATCAACTTTTATAGTTCAATCTGTTCAATATGTCTGAAATTTTCTTAAAATAACTCAAAATCAGAGTCGAATGCTATTATTTAAAATTTTTAATAGTTTGTTTTCAGTTTTGATATGTTATATTATAAAAAATTTTAATTAAAAACATAGATGTGTACAAAACTATATATGCGTATTGAGCAATGGCAACATTGTTCAAATGAAAACTAACAAAGATGGCTGATTTTTGCCACGTTCTCAACTGTTCACACATTTTGCTCGATAAGGAAGGAAGGCAGTAGCATTCTCCACTGTTCCTGCTATCACTCCTGATCATCTACTGACAATTTTTTTTCCAATGCCAAGCCATATGGGAATGAAAGGAAACGAAAAGGCAGACGAGTACACGACTGTTCCAAACCATGCAGCTCTTACAACAGTTGCTTGATGCAGTAGACCTAGAGAAACACCTTAGATCTTGGAACACTACCAACACGAGACATACTACGAAGTTACTTTGCGGTAATGCAGATGGTGGATAGACCAAAAAGCTTCTTCTTCTAAGCACAGATATACTTAATCATATTGTAGGGGTCTTTATGGGGCACCACCCTTAAGATATCACTTCAAAATATTGGAAAAGTGGAATCGGCGGAATGCAGATGAGACGCTGGAACATTACTTGCGAATGACTAGCCTTCAGTCGGGTGAGGCGGGTCATTCTCAATGTTCCAAATTAAGAGACATAGGGCAGCTGGTGTGAAAAATGATATTTTACCAAATCTACCAATTTGCTGAGATGACTTAATTTAGCTAAACCAGGGAGCACAATAGACATAATGATAGTCTAAGTCCAGCCGCCGGGTGTTCTGATACTTCTGCACCTCCCTTTTCAACCCACCAACAAAACCTTTCCGATGAAGTCTATTAACCTTCCTTAGTTTTTGTCTTATCGAACCACCCTCGTACACTCCGTTATCAATAGCAAGCATTGTATGTGACTGCCACTGTGCCAATGCACTTCGACTCGACATTGCGGCGTTTATCGTCCCGTGTGCCTTGCAATGCATCCTAACGGCGTTTTGCTGCAATTTTTGGCCCTTTGGTTTGCTTGGAAATTGAAAGTTTTGATTTATACTTTCACAAAGTTCGCACTGTCTATCGGCATTCTTGCTCTTCGGCATGCCTTCGTCTTCCTTCTAAATGGTGTTTTATGAAATTGCCATCGTCAGAGGTTATAAAAATTACTAAAGTGAAAAGAAAATGCCAAACTTTTGTCTGAGCGACGGCAAATAGTAAAAGTCAAAATCGCGTTCGTCGCGCGAAAAATTTTATCATCGGAATTCGTAATAACCGATAATTTAATGGCATTTAATGCGCAACTTTGTTCTGGTGAATCGATTAGTTTTGCTTGATGGGAACTGGAAGTCGTTAATGACACGAGTGAGCTCGAATTTTTCCGCTAAATAGTAGTACTTAACTGATATTCTTGCAAATAAGCGTCGTCAGAATATTATATAATAGACTTTTAAGGTTGTTACTTGATTCTGGGCTATCATTTTGTTAAGCTGAAAAAGGACTGAGAGCCAAAACACTAAAGTGTCCGTACTCTATAAATATGTCAGTTGTTGTGAAGATGTTTAAGCATAAGAAAGCAGAATTTTCTGCGGTCTGCTCTTTCAGCAGGCTACTATTTTATTCCTGTCGATGGACTCAAATTCGAGTAAAAAGTTCGCTCTGAGAGACCAAAACATCTACATTCATCATTTTTCCAAGTTTTAATTCATTTTTGAAAGATTTATATGACAAGATTTATAKACATAATTAGACCAACAACTAACCTGTTATATTTAAGGCTATGAGACATTAGTGTGGRTATCAAGACAGTGTTGYYAAGTATTAACAATRKAAGATCTTTGCAMAAAACTTAAAAATTCGAACAGATGCTATAGCTTTTATTTTGTATACCTGATCTAGCGAAGGTTCAGTAAGAACTCATATAACGTAGACTTTTCTGAGGGCGAACTTTTCGCTACACTATCTGGCCTGAGACCCAATAATCTATAAATGAACCGTAAGAAGCCAACGGAGCTTCTACCCATTTCCATGCTGAAGCTAGTAAGACTGATATGCCTGACCTAGCAGACTCATCAACTTGGCAGTTTTCATCAATTCCGCTGTATCCAGGCATCCAAAACAAACTCATAAATGATGCCAGAGATAAGGAGTGTATACATGTAATCAATCGAGCTCACCGTCAGCTAGGACACGCTTATCGCTTTTCTGCTTTTGATGTGCGTAGACACCACTCTGAATGAGGTCACGTTCCGGAAAAATGAAATTACTGCCACCTTTTTCTTAGCCACTTCCGTTTGGATGTCGCTGGACTAATCAGTAAGCCTACAACTGTAGGTACCTGGCAGTTTCCATCAACTCCGCTGTACCCAGGCATCCAAACCAAAATCAAAAAGTATATCTCTGGCATCTATACACGACATTATTAGTCTTGAGCTCTCTGTCAGCGAGGACAAGACTATTGCTTTCCAGCTTTCGATGTGGATAGATACCACCACTTTGATTGAGGTTACGTTCCGAAGTATGGGATTTTAGTAGATCCTTTGGAAGTCGCTGGAGTGATCAGGGAGGCTAAAAGTGGAAGTAGTGGATAATTACCGACCGAGCACTCCACCGCAACGCTCTCCGCATGCTTGTTTACATCCGTAAAGTACTTCGCTCCCATGTGAAGCAATGAATTAATTAAGTTTCTGTAGACCTTTAAACGGCAACAACAAATAATATTTTGCTTAACGCCTCAAAGTAATAAGATTTCGAAAGCTTTTGATTCCTATTATATGAAAGAGGCTTCAGGCAGATCCAAAAGTTATCCAAAAGTTTCGTATATATAATACAACTACTTCTAGATCATAGGTTGCAAAATATGCACTAGTGTATGAAGAATTATATCAAACTTAGAATTAACCATTATGCACAAAATTTCACGAAATTGCGATTCTTCTTCGCCACTATAAATTAAACCTACCCAACTGCTTTACCACACCCACCGCCTCCAAGCGACGCTCCACCGATGTCAGTAGCCACAGTAAGCAGATGGTGAATATGCCACATAATCCCAATAAAATCCAGACTATATTTGAAAAGGGTTGCAGAAACACTATACGATCCTTTTTGGTGCTCGGCGGATGACGAAATATGAAGCAAGGCCTACGAATAAAAAAGACATTACAATAATAAACCAAACTATTAGACAAGCACACAATTCCACACAGTAGAGAGCTTCCAGCAATCTGCCCTCATCAACTGACACGCCCACAAAATAAACCAACAGCGCAGCAGGTGAAAAGCCACAAACATAAATCTTATTTTACACAAAGAAATTAAATCAGCAAACATGTCCCCGACAGGATTTAGTTTCAATTAATGTGTCAATCTTCGGCGTGTACGTGGCATGGAGCAGTGAGCGAACGGCGGCGACTAAAAACAAATTGCTTGTCCAACGCCGTGTCGTTTGCCATCTGCCTACACGAACAACACGCTCTTAAGTCAGCGTCTCATTGCCACTTAAGTTGCTGTCAAGTCAGCTGTTGGCGTGACCTTTCCACACTCAAGGGAGCTGCAGCAACAGCAACCCGGTCTCTAAGCGCTAGCGACGCAAGCAGCGAGGCGGCAACGGCAACGGCAGCATTAAATTGTCGTTAGCACAGCTGGAGGTGAAGTGGCGTGCAAAAAGAATGACTACAACAAATCAAAGAACGCAAATAAAATTGAACTCGGGTGCAATGAGCGTAAGTACAACAGCAGCAACAAGCACGCGTGCAACAAATCACCGCACGGCGATAAGAAGCGTCGCGAAAGCGCGACGCAAAAATTGAGCAGCGCATAAATTTGCACCGCTTAACAAGAGAAATGAGTATTTAATCGGCGGAGTGTGGTGAAAAACCGTAGACACCAAACGAAGTGACACGACACGACTACAGTGGTGGTCTGATGAAAGTTACAGATAACTTTTACATGGAAATGGTAATTTAATATTCGCATATTATTTAACCATGGTATTATATGAAAATGGGTTTCCTCTGGGCTTATTCTCAAATTTATGAAAAGTAAAATAAGTTTAAAATATTTTAAGATTCCAAAAAAGAACTTTTGATCATGATATGGCTGCTAAGGTCATAGTTTACCGATCTAATGAATTTCTTCGTAGATTTTAGCATGGCCTGGATGGACGGCCGACAAATATACAGCTACTTGGGGAAAAAGAAACGAATGCGCGATTTCAGATCCAAAATATGGAAAAATTAAGCACTAGGTTGGGTATATACAAACTTACAGATGGACTTGGCTAAATTAAATATGCTCAGCATACTGATAATTTCTACATGTATATATTTTATAGAGTCTCCGCCTTCAGGGTATAATTAGGTACTAATTAAAATCTGCAATTATCGAAATCGAACCAATAAAATTGGCTTTTCCGTCACAATCTTATTTTTAAAAGTGAACTTTTGGTAAGCACTCACACATGATGCGAGTTCGTTTTGAACTAATATTGTTCATCACGGAGCGATCTATAAAGAAATACCGTTTGTGTAATTCATAAATACATATGTTTGAAGCTCAAACGGTTAATGATCACTACAATTCCTTGTGGGTTTTGGCTTGCGGCACATGTAACATCCAGACATCGATTATTTGAAGTTATACTTTCATTTTTTTTATGCCACGAAAAAAAAATGTTTACGAAGAAGTCAAGATTGCAATATTCCCCGTCTCCACTTGGTAGCTTGTTGGTTAACAGAGTTCTAACGCCAATAATCAGTGGGCAGAGCCTGGTTTGTAATCGATAGGGTCTAAAAGCTCGTATGTCTGGCCAACGGTTGAATAAAAGAAGCTCTATAATCGCATTCCTACACCATCGGTATCCTTCAAAACGTTCATATTACTTAAAAGAGTTTCCTTAAAAATATTTTAGTACTAAGTTTTTTCCATCTTCGTTTAAAGAAATAACGTTTTTGGTTCCATTGCCCGACCCGGAAAGAAGAAGTTCGAATTGTTGTGTGAAAGATTAAAATCGGAAAACCGTCGAAAAACTGATTGGACCTTATCAGTGTGGCTGTAGGCCTGGAACATCAACAACTGGCCAGATATTCACCATGCGCTAAATCTCGGAAGATTTATGTTTCTTTGACCAATACGAAATTTCTATTCGATTCACTTCGAATCTCCTCGGTGACGAGGTTAACAAATGATCAAATCTAGAAGATTAGTCAGGTAATATACTTAACAGCTTTAATCTCATGACACTCACATTAAGTGTCGATCGGAACGTAATATTATAATAAAATATTACAGAATGCTTCATACTTTTCTAGAAATTTTCGAATAGTTTCCCTCAAGACAGAACAAAAAACATTTAACTGAAAGCAAAAAGTTCAAGCGCAACATCTCAGAGAAATTTCAGTAACAACCACTGCTGTTTTACAGACATACTGTGTTAGCCTAACAGAAATCGTACAACAAAATTAGCCACCAGTGTGCAGGTATTCACTCACACTCACACTCACACTCCGCACGCAACTGTCAATGGCTAACTAATACACATATAAATATTTATTGTTGTTATAAATAAAGACAACAAACTAATGTCATTGTTCGGGGTTCAAGATATGTACATAAGTTGCCACGCTGTGCGACTTTTTGTTGGCGATATTTTGTCCACAAGATTTATGCGTGTCAACCGCAAAGGCTAAACTTACAAACATTTATCTTGGCAATAATAATAACACCGCGGCACAACAAAAACCACAACAAACAACAACAACATTGCACACAAAAGCAACAATTGGCGACAATACACAAATAACGGTAATGCAAAGTGAATGGCAAAAAAAAGTTAGAGCGTTAAACGGCGTCGGGTCTCGTGTCGGTCGTGCTGATATCATTTTTCATGCCATTGACAGCTTACAATATGCGAAATTAAATAAACCGCAACAATAACGCCAACAAGTGCGGCGCGAGCAGCAAAGGTGACAGGTGAGGCAACAACAATAACAACAATAAAAGCATTAGAGGGAAATAAGCGAAGCTGGCGCGAAAGCACCACATAATGCAATTCCTGGTGCCGACAAGGCCTTCACATCAAACGCGTTGCCATCACTCAACTGTGGCCGCGCTTTCATGTGCAAAGCTTTCGACAAATTGCTTTTTAAAATTTGCTAAAGAACCACAAGCAATAAATGCAATAACAACTATTATTGTTGTGCTAAACATGACAAAAAAGAACTTTGAAAAAAGTCGACAAATGTAAATAACAACAACAGCAATAGCCAACACTCCAATCACGAATAAGAGCTTTAGCTCGGCGCGCCACGTGGCTGTTGAGCGGTTGACCGCTTGTGCTCTTCCACTGCTAGGAATTAGTGTAAGTCACTTTTTTAGTCTCACACCACCAGCACTCTTGCTGAATAACTGCGCGGCAATAACACACAGAAAAAGCAACAGCTCTGTGAATAACAGCCATCGTCGACCGCACCAAAAAAACCAAACTGTCTACTTTGACTTCCCGACACCCACTGACTTTTTGTTACTTGCCCCCGCTTTTTCTACCATTTATCACTTTCGCTCAGCCAGCAATTTTTTCTCTTTATTTATCGGCTTGTTTGTATGAGTGTTTTGTGTGCTTTACCCCGCTTGCTCACCTGGCCACCCACGTTCGTGTCGTGTAATCAATCACTTTGGCACGTTCGATGCGAAAGAAAATCGGCGAGCCACCAATATCCGCTTGTTTGCGTACCAACGCTCCTATCATGCCGTCGAATTTGCCATTCTTCAGGTAGCCCCAGCTGGCAGTCTTCGACATCACGAAACTGCAAAAAAAAATGTTTGACGGTAAGCAAAAAGTATGCATATTTAACAGTGTGTGTACATATGTATTGTGAGAAATTGAAATTTTTGTGTTAATTGAATTTTACATGATTAAATTTGTTCCGAGACTAAAACAAAAAACAACAAACAAATATGATTTATGTAACTTTTTCATAATCTCACTTTTTATATTCAAAAAATGTACATGTATTCTCTTTTGACTCTTCTCATCATTTTAAAACTGTGGCCTGATTGGAATTTAATAATAACAGTAATAGAATAGAAAGAGAGTAGTAATGAGAAATTTATTTCAATGTTGTGAAGGCTAAGGCCGATGATGTCACTGTGGATGCGAGAAGTGATACTATACAGCGGCGAATTCAGAGAGGGGAAATGGAAAAAATTCCATCCAATATGATAGTAACGCTGCTTGTAACGACCAAAATCGAAAAGTAAAAACTAAGGTACATTTTAGATCTATTTATTCAGACAAGAAAAAATTGGCGACAGAACTGAAAGTTGACGACTAAAAACCAAGAATCTGCGGCCGACAATCAAAACGCGAAAATGTTTCTTACGCAGACATTTGCAAAGGACACACTGTCAGTGTACATTTCGTTGTTGGATACAATCGGCGAAGATTTGTATACGTGCTTTTCTAGAGAAGTACTGGATGGATTCCAACTAAGTTTGTGCTTTGAAAACCAAAGAAATGGAAAATCTTATTGACTACTTGATAGAAACATTCAAAGGTCTTTTGGATATTAACAACGGCGTGCGACATTTGAAGCTCAATATGAGCTGATCTCTGGCAATGCCATTGAGGGCAGAAGCAAAAGTTAAAAGACAAAAAGTTACCAACTACTGCATATACACCATAATTCATAGTTTTCTACGCATATGGAAGGGAAATTAGATTTTATAGAAAAAGCAAACCCAGAAAAACCTATTTATGTCATATTCATAAACCCACGCCTCAGCATCAGTATTGATGCAGCTGCGTTTGTCGAGCATCTCTTTTACGACCTCTACTCAGCACCTTTTTTGTAGTAAAATTCATGTTTTTTGGTGATGGATATGGTCCCTAAAAGATGTTGAGATATCTCTAATACAAACTTGATGATTTTCAAGCACTGCTTGCTTAAATTTTCGATGTTATTAACAGAGTTACATAGACGACTCTCATAATTCAAGCTTTCGTTCATTTCATGTCCTTTACTGAATGCTTTGTGCAAAATAAGCTTTGCAGTCCGTCATTTCCGTCCAAAGGGAGTTCAGACTGGATTTTGGGGGCACTCTCCCGTGTAGATGGATCATTATGAGAAGACCGTTCTATCGCGATCCGTCTGTTCGTGTGCAATAAATAATCGCGGCTGTTGCATCCTCAATTCCGGCAAATCCAAGAATTGCAACTTATCGGTGTAACTTGATGTTAGCAGAAGGTCATTACAATGGATAATTGTGATTACTTAAACCAATTTCGATACAAAGTTTAAATAATAAGTCGATTAAACCCTATAGATTTGCCTATTTACCTGGATTTTTGCCAAAAAATTATTTAACTGTCCTCATTTGATAAATTGCCTCTTTGACTGATGAGGTCCATTCGATCTAAAGGAAAATGTAAACAAGCAAAACTGGCTTATATGGAGTGAATCAAATGCAGAAAAAATTTACAAGACGAAACTTCACCAAGAACGAATCACTGCGCAGTTTCATTAAGACGTATTGTCGAGCCATATTTCTTTAAAGAAAACGGTATAACAGTAACTCTCAGGTGGCACCGTTATTTAAAAATGTTGAATGAGGCTTTTCACTCCCTTTCAACAGCGTTTGTTTCCAGTAATATGGAGCACCTGCACATGTAGCCAGACCGGTTACTGCGCAGCATCAATGAATTTTGAAACAAATTAAAATTAAGAAAGGTCACCCAAGGTCACCTGACTGCACCATATTTTTTTTTTATGGGGTTTTGTCAAACAAGAGATGTTCAAAACAAAACGCAGAAATCTGACTGAAGTGAAACAGTCAATGAAATCGATAACTGACGCACTCCCGACTTCAGCCCTTCAGGCTTCAATGAGTAAGGCTAAGCATAGAGGTCATTTACGGTCCATAATTTTTAAAAATAATTACTAACATAAAATAAATTAAAATTTCTATATAATAACAAAAATGTAATGCATTGTTTAGAAACCCTAGTTATTATTTTTTTTTATTTCTTTGTTTTTAGCACGATACGTGCGCCACCCTGTACTTATTTATGTCTATTTCAATAGCTGGTATAATGTGTTCGATTCGCTACTCACTAAAGCTTGTCGAATCTAACTCGGATAATTATTGAATTATCTATATAGATTTTCAAAATTTGTAATTAACTCTCTCATAAAAAAATTGTAATCACTAATTGTAATCGCTCGCCCTCGAGCATTCGTTCAAACTAATTTTGTTCTAATTTCCATATCTAAATTCAAATATAACCCATTCACACGGGCAATAAGTATCTCAATGTCAATGTATTGCGAGTATGTAATATATTTGAAAATGAAAAATCGTGTTGCAATACATTTTCTTCCCTCCTAATACCGAACACTGGGGAAATCTTAATTTACACATGACTATCGACAAATTGTTGGCAACAGCAAAAGAGTTGTATCTAAGCTCGTCGCTTATGTGTATGTGTGTGGCTGTCAAAAAAAAGTGAAAGAGGAATAAATAAGTGTTAAGTTGCGAAAGTGATGAAGCATGTCAGAGTAATTCGTATATATTTTGCCATTTTCAATTTGTTGTCACACCCACTTTGATCAGCGCCACACACAATCAATCAAAACACTCAGGAATAAGGGGAAGGAGGGAATGTCAAATGGGGAACTACGTTTAACATATATACATATATTCATATACATTTATGTGCACACATACWTATGTATAATATATTTGTAAAGCACTCTCTTAGATGTATCGATGAAAATGAGAAGTCTTTGAATGAGGTAAAAATGAAAAATAAAAAAAATCGCTTTTAAAAAGTTTTTGTTTTTTTTTTTGTTGCAATACACAAACGGCAAAAGTATCGAGAGAAAGATGCAATGCGTAACGAACCTGAAATTGAACAAGTCCCTTACGTTCGAGAGTAGTGCAAAATTGAAGCGATTCATTGAATCCAGATGCGTGTCGTAGTGTGCGGTTAGATAATGCTCCAGAGTATCCGTGTGATTTTTGTTCGTTACCTGCAAAATAAATACACAGAGAGTGGTGAAATTGCTAAAATTTGGCAGCAACAGCAACAACAACATAAATATGTTTGGAGAATATGGTAAAGTAAGTMTTTTTAGAAATACATATCCATTAGAAACTTAGGAAAAAAGTTACGACGAGCGAAAAAAAACAGAAAATGAGTAACGTCTTGGGAATAATCATTCAGCCTGACAGAAAAAYGCACTTCTTTCGGTAAAAGTACTTGAAAGTTCTACATTTTCMCAAATAAGGGAGTACACACCCTCCCTAAAAACAGCGAGAAGTGTAAAGAATAATATGTGAAAATGTAGTGTTCGTGTAATTGCAAAATGTTTAGAGTATCCCGGGAGTATTATTTAGTACAATTGCAAGCTGAAGACTAAAACTGTTAATAATTTTATTAGATACACGAGCTAATTGACGAGATCTAGCGCTCAAACTTTAAGCTAAAAGCGCCACCTATAAATATTAAGAGCATAAACTGTATGAGAAGGTCATTTTTTTTAATAAAAATAATTATTAATTTGAACTTTTTGTGGAAARTGTACAAACTTCTTCCCTAGTAGTCACATCACACATTTGCAGCCCGAATGTAAGCAAGGATTAGTAAGTTACCAAAAAAAAATATGTGATAACAAATCTYAGATACTCAATCAAATTTCAGTATATTAGGCTCATTTAGTGCTGCCAATCTGTTTAACTAACTGGAGTMATATGTCGATACCCAGAAAAACTTRTCGAAAAATTATTTAGAATTTTTAAATGGATAGTAAATTCTCCGGTGACAGAAAATTTCATAAAATAATGTAAGTTTAACGATATATTCCTAGGTTAAGTCAGGTTAGGTCGTAGCTTTGGTACTCAGAGCGAAGATAGCGGTGGATCTCACTTGAGCTGTGTGCCTTGTTTCTAGTCAAAAACTCCTTAAAATGGATTACCAGATCTCTTACATTTATTAAGGCATTTGGCAACAATCTCAGCTATTTCACCAGGTTCGCCAAAGATGTGTCTAGGTGTATGATTTTTCAATCTCACTATGTTAAAAAAAAAAAGACAGTAGAAGAAATAGTACCAAGATTATTCGATTTAGTCTTCCTCCATTCAGCTTTGGCAAAAAGCGTCCAACAAAATATTGTGTATAGTAGAAGTTTTTTCGTATTTCTATTCAAACTTCAACATATTTGCTTTTATATTTATAATGAACTTTAGTGAACCAAATATGTACCATTTTGGTTGACCACTTTTTGCTAATTTTTCAC
>NW_017537291.1:17998-19042 GCF_001853355.1 Bactrocera latifrons
AATAATATACTTACACATACATACATACATATAGCTGTCTCTTATACACATCTTTACACTTACTTGTTATATGGCCGTACAAAAATTACACAAACTCACACACAAATATATGCAAATAAATGTACATAAATGTACATACATACCATCTGTGCATTTGAAAGGTCTTTGCCGCAGGGCAATGCAAAGCACAGGAGATAAACGCACTTCCACTTGGGAAATCAAAGGACATTGTGACACCAAACAAACAAGGACCAGCACCGTAGCACCGTGCTATGGCACATATGTGCGCACTCCCTATAAATGTGTACATATATGTATGAATGTTTGTATGTAAATAGTGTCAAGTTAGCAGAGGCTTAGCTGAAAGCAAATATGAGTTCCATGCTCTTTTTCTCGCAATTCCATTCTAATCACACAATCACATCGCCCTCTGTCGCAATCAACTAAGCGTTTTCAAATTTGCGCTGCTCAACTTTTATTTGTTTGCTTGTTTGTTTATTTGCTATTGTTCAATAGTTTACTTCTTTACATGACTCTTTCTTTTTTTTTTTTTCATAGCAGGGCACTTCGGTTTATTCCGGTTCCACACTGTTTGCGCTCTTTATTCGCATTAAGTAACACATCTTCACTAAATTTTTGCCCTGCAGTCATTATTGCGTAAGTGTGAACGGAAGAATATGCGAATTCGTATGTCTATAATCGGTAATTGTCAAAGAACACATTACTTTGTATATTGTATAAGACTAATCGCACTTCTTTGAGTGTAAAAATAATAAAATTGTCTATAAATGGGTAGAAACTGGACAGCAGAAGCGGCCAGCCGGTGGTGGTTCATCTGACAAGCTCAAATATGTCTTAACGGTAAATTGTATTTTTGTTAATTTAAATAGAAAAGAACTGACCTCTTATACACATCTAGATGTGTATAAGAGACAGATTTTATTATTATCAATACTGTTCATATTACTTGCTACCTGGTCGGATTCATGTGACAATTTGTTAAATTTTTTTAAGTAAAAATTACACTTACTTGTTATATGGCCG
>NW_017537291.1:19173-24767 GCF_001853355.1 Bactrocera latifrons
TTTTAATATGTTCTTGGCATCAGTCACTTGATCACCTCAGGAGTTCTAAAAGAGTATGCTCCGGTCTTGAAACCTTGTTAGTCGCTCCATATTTTCGTAGAATTTGCGAGCATTACTCTTCGTACTCACACATTTAGGCTTTTCCCTTTTTTTGTCTGCAAATGAATCTCCCTTTCTCCTTSAACCATTGATATTTATCCCATCACACATTTGTTGTGTTCGATTGTAACGTTGCGGGGTAGGCAATCTGTTTCTCTCCGCTGCGATACGGCACGCCTCGTCATACCAGGTGTTCTTTTGCATTTTCCGAAAACCATTGGTTAATAACTCGGAGCGTACGCACATATAAAACACTAAAGAAGGGTCTTTAATCTATCACAACATCATCGATCTGTTTTGTGGCTTTTCACTCCGGAGACAGTCAGGGAGCTTGATGAATTTTCTTATGCTGGAATCTAGTACTACAGATACCCATATTTCGAGCCCCGGCGAACTCGATCAGACTCAACCTATTTGGGAATTTTTCATCATGGAGGCCGATGGAGTCTCTCTCCCACTATGAATCACACACCGGACTTGCGCTCCTTTATATGACCACTGTAGTAAATGCCACAAGGACCTGCTTGTTTTAGTTCTTTGTTATGTCAATGGCATTTTTTTTAGTGAGGACGTCAACCAGCTATGCAGTGGAAYCTTCCCAATTAAGTGATATGACATTGCAGGGGCATACACTCAAATCGTAATCTTTAACACGTTTGCAGGGGTCGTCATCAAAAGTGGGGTTTCTCATCCGAGGCAACTTTCTTTTTTCCATTGGTAGCTTTTTTTACGCGGTGGATTCCAAATCCAGCGCACAATCCTTGGGAAAAGATGTTTCACCTTCCTACTTTAGCTCGCCTTCAAACGGATGTCCTTGGGCTACCCAGAGGATACTTGGTCAAAGACCGGAAGTCGTGAGCTGCTTAAACAATATATACACGTAAAAGAATTTTTTCTAGTCTCTCTCTTACTAACCTCTCATTCATAATGTGAGTACAAGTTTAGCGGTGAATGTCACACTATACGAAAAACTTATCTAAATATAATCAAAACCTCATTAAAATTTTGGACGGCAATTTTTACTTCTTCGATTAAAGTCAARCTTAAGAAATTATATAACTAATCGCATACTAGTGATTTTCCAATCAGTCCAAATATTATGCGAAATTCTGTTTTATACTATACTATGTCCATAAGTTCTCTACCACCAAGGTACTCATGCGTAAGTATGTATATATTTTTTATTTGTTGTATTATTTGCCATTGAGCACACCACTTACCACAATCAAGCAACGGATGCGTGCCATCTTCATGTCCATTCGCCTCGTAATTGTGGTCGATCTACGATACCAGAGGGCAATTTGTAGACCATCATCGAGTGCGAAATATCCAATTTCCGAAATGTTCAATTGGCCGCCATATTGTAGTCCTGGATTCCTATTGTGGTCAACAAAGAAACAGCAAATAATATACTTACACATACATACATACATATAGGAGTAAACACATACTACTTGTATATACACACATACTATATGTCCAACATTTACACATTTGTATGTATGTATTTGTATGTGTGTGTGTGCGACTAAGCGAATGGGCAAACAAATATTAGATTTGCTGTCGATTTTACGCTCGTTTTGTATTTGCGGCTAGTTTATTCGTAGATTTCCGTATTGTTATTTTCTCTGCTGCCTTTTTYCTCTTTCTGTGCGTGTGTGAATGGTCCCTTTTTGGCAGCAAAATGTACGTGTATCTATTACGCTAACACGTTTGTGTCCTTTTTGGTAAACATTTTGTGTACCGTTGAAGTCCATTTGCTTTGCTTATTTACTCTGAGGAACACAATTGCCCAGTAACGATATTAGAAAATTACTTCCTTGAAAAAAATAACTCAGTCTTATTGGCTTCAAGTAACATTTTTAAAATTTGTGAAATAGCACGGGGGTTTGGTGCCCTATACTACATACATAAGACAGATTTTTTTATATTTGTTTTAAGATTTTCTCTGATTTGAGTTTAACACCCCTGATTAGCTTTACCTTAACAATTTTCTAATTGGCAATATCTTTTTGAGGATCAGCAATAATCTGTCATAATCGGTCGATCCCATCAACCTTGATACTTCTCGTCCATCACATTTAGTTCCTAGAGTGTGAAATAATCTTAGCTTATACTAGATACTTACATTTGTTCTACGATTGTTAAAGTTTGTCAGCATATTTTGYACAATTTCATCATTATTTCAATCAACACCAACAAAGTGAAGCTAGGACACTTTCCAGAACAGCGGTGGATTGATGAAATCTGTATTTTTYCTGAATTTCCCTATTCCTGAGTCAATAACTCAACTTCTCAATATTAAGCTTTCGAAATTTTCTCTTCTTTTTAATTAAAATAATACTTGTCTCCATGCAGCGCTTTGACAAAGGAACCAAAGGCAGATTGGTGTCATATTTGTAGGGTTAGCTGGGCATGCAAAGAGGTGGTTAGAGTCATAGTCATAGTCAGAGTTGCGTGCTTGACATATTATATGTTTGACATGTCAAAGTCGATTCTGGATAAATAGGAGTTTAACCTGCTACAGTATCCAGAACGAAGTTGTGCAAGGGTCATTCTCGGTTCTCGCGATCTACGATTTCAAGCGCTTCGTGTTCATTGAATGGTGGTTTGACTCCAAGGAAGCCATTCACTGAGAGGGAGTCGGTGAAAGTGTTAATAGCTCCACTGTGAATGGCAGCCAGTGCAAGTCTGAAGTTAGTTGCGTCCGAAGTCTGGTCGGCATATTGTCATATATCGTCGATGTAGTTGGGGAACGACTTTTTGATGCTCTAAGGTGGCGGTACCGGTTCACGCAGATAACCGCAGAGATGATTTCTACGAAAATTACCCAGCAGAAACTGTTAGGAGAGGAGTTCATTATGCTCCTTAACTGGGACCATGCGTTCCTCACAGCGCAGATGTTCAATGCGAGACGATAGGGCAGTGTTCTAATATGACTAAAGCTTTCCCGTCCGCGTTTCACTGCATCCAGATGACGATCGGTATCGTGGCGCGGCCAGCCGGCCAGCCGATTGCCTTGTATGTTGCCAACAACATTTCATTTCTCATTTCTCATATGCTGCCGCATAACTAGTTGGTGTTTAAGAATCGACGATGAATAGTCTTAGATCTTACTGACATCGTTGTAATATCGGAAGTAACAGAGAAAACCAGTTTGAAAGAACGTTTGAGCCTAAGAAAAGTTAAAGCACGATTGGTTCCAATGMTTTCTTACCAGGCTGTCATGAAAGGTATTATTCTGGCGAGGAGTCTTGGATCTATGCTCATGGTATGACAACAGAGCGCAATCGGCTGAATATTGTGGCAAAAGGGAGCCAGTGCTGAAAAAACCACGTTAAAGCAGATCAAAAATCAAGGTTGTGTTGACAGTTTTCTTCAATGCACTCTAAATTCCTTACGACGGACCAAATTGTCAACAAGGAATACTATTAGCGTGTTATACGTCGTTTGCGTGGGCTTTTCGTAAAATAGAGGCCGGAATTATGTACCAACTACTCTTGGTTTTTGCACCAGGATATTGCAGCTTGGCATACTGCATTCGTTCTTCGCGGGTTTTTCACCAAATTTTCAGCAAATATCTAATTTGGCTTTTTCTTACTTCTGGCTATTCTGCAAATTCAAACGAACACTCCGGAGAAACCGTTTTGAGTCAATTGAAGACATTGAAGGTGAATCGTTACACGCATTGAAGCATATTCCGGAAATTAGCTATTGAAACTCTTTCAAGGATTGAAAAACAAACGTTGGCACAAGTGTATTAGYACCAAGAGGATTACTTTGAGAGGAAAAACATAGATTTTGAAGAATAAATGAAGAATTTTAAAATTATGAACAAAATACTTACTATTTTTTGCTCATAATAGTATTCACATACATATTTCTGATAATCGTCTGATTTCTATATTAACGAAAGAATGTACTAACCTTGTTGATAACAACAAGATATTTTAAACGCTTCCTTGCATTGTTAAACTACAATTATTTTCACAGAAAAATGAAAAAGAACTCTCCGACGTCAAATTCAAGGCTTTCCTTCCTGAACGCCGTCATTACCCATTATTGTCAAAAAGCAAACTTTGGCAACGCGTAAAAAATTTCAATCAGCAAATTGAAAAACTTTCGCTTAACAACACGCACACATACACATACACGTTGCACATTTCACGTAGAAGTTCACAAAAGATTATTGTCATCAGGAAGAATACAAAACGCTCACGCAAACGGCAACTGCTGCGCTGTAACGGCACATATGTTGCCAATACTCAATAAGAGCGCCGCAGCAACTACACACACACACACACACACGCAAACACACATATTCGACGTAAATCGCTTGCGTGTGTGTGTGTGTGTGTGTGTGTGTGTGTGTGTTTATCTTCGGCAAGCAGGCATATCCTTTTTAATGAGTATATCTTACGACGTCGCCGTACATGCCGCACACGAACACAAACACAACAACAACTCAAATAATACGCGTATAAAAAGCATAAAATGAAACTTACCAAACATCGTAGAGCCGGTAGTAATCCTTCCTTTGAGGTGTATTATTAGTAGAGCTTTCACTGTCAGACGTGCCGCAGCCTCGGCCAGAGAGCACACCATCATCTCGGTCACCATCAGCATCTCCATCGCCATCAGSCTCTCCATCAGCTACATCAACGCCCGCACATTTYTTGTTATAGTCGGTTGCAGCGCCGKCACGTATACGCCGTGTGTGCCGCTTTGCCAATATTAACTCAGTATTTATGTTGATGTTGATTTTTTCCAGATACTTTTCAATAATCTCCATGGTGTTCTCATTATTGGCAGTCATCGGCGTCGCTGCAAGAGTAGCTTTTGGGCGCGGCGACGTAATCCAAGTACTCCAAGTGGCAACTGTTGATGTCGCTGTCGCTGTCAGCTGCTTCTGCTTCTGCTCCACCTCCTCGGCATTCAACTGCTTGTTCGCTTGCAGCTGCTGCGTTTGAGTTTGTTCGAAAAACTTATTGGTTAGGTTGCTGGCCTTGTTGTTGTCGTTGTTGTWGTTCTTATTGTTGTCGCCGTCGTCGACTGCCTCATTATTCGGTTGTGCGCTTGTTCGCTTGCAATTCTTATTATTGCTATTGCTGTTGTTGTTGTAGTGAACGTTGTCAGCGTTGTCATCGATGTCAGCATTCCGATTAAATGTATAATCCTCAATCAACAGCCAATGATAGGTTGCATTGAACAATGCTTTGCTCGATGCCTTGGCATTCGTACGTTCAGCCACGTATACGTGTGTGTGTGTGTATACATGTGGGAGTTGTTCATCGCAACAGTGTGGCGTTCATTTGTGTGTTAGTGCAAGGGAGAAAGTGAAAAAGTTAGTCCAACGTTTCAAATGAGATTTTGAATATTTATTTTACGGTACTCTCCCATACTCGCATTTGTGCTTTGTTAAAGTACCATTAGTCGTAAAGCCTGTCACGGCGCGTTATCGAGTGAAATTTTAAAAAATTTCCAACAAAAAAAAT
>NW_017537291.1:25212-28352 GCF_001853355.1 Bactrocera latifrons
AGTCCTTGTATAGAAAACTTTCGCTTTTGACAAGACATCCTCATGAAATTCGGCACTGAGCAATACCTAAACCAATTATTCCATTATCTGATTATCTGAATTTTCCACATCGCACTAGTAGCTAAAGGTTCGCTGTCATATAAACGGTTTGATCATCATCACGTTGGAACGAAGCTTTTGTATTTGTAAAATGGCATTATGGCATTATTTTCGGTTTTGGTTTTTTCTTTTTATCTCCTTTTACTTCTATCTACTGTTATTCAAAAAATAATGATAAAAAAAAATATACATAAAAATCTGTACAAAAACATCTTTACTCTAACAATCTGCAGCAGTCGCTTGTAAGTATTCCTCGCTGATTCATTTACTTTCATSCGCTGCGTGCGCTCTTTTTCCCATCTTTCTGATCATTTTTCTCACAAAACATCAATAAGCATGGATAATTGCATAGATTTGCTTGTAAGTCGTGATTTCGCTTTTGCTCTTGTTAGCGCTGATTCAACGCTCCTTAGCAGCCAAACATTGACGTTTGATGTTCATGATCAAAGCTTCATTTGCATTCTGTTTTTTTTTTAGAATAACTTTATTGCCTACTCCTTTTTTTCGTTTAYTACATTCTGATCTGGTATACTACARYTCTAAGTACTATTARTGCTTGTTTCGATTTCAGCGGAAAAATGTTTGCTTTGGGATCAAATTTTTTCAGTGGAAAGTATTTCTGAGTATAAAATATTTATTTCCACTTTCGTAGCTAAATTCCCTTCTAGCTTGTACGGAGAAGAACGGATAATATTCTATATATATTCTTCTAAAAATCTATCACACAACTTTAGCTTCTAGTTGARAGTAAAAGCTTTAAAAGCTACTAAACTTCATGCATTCATTTAATCAAGAAATTGAAGCAGAAATCTTAAGGGTAGTTTTAGGTAGTCAATCATCAATATTATAAAATTCTGAGAATCTTGATAAAAGGTCTCAAATATAAGCCACTTAATTGCTTAGATTATCTAATTACACAAATGATTTGAATTTGTCGCACTATGTTTGAGATTCGTATCACATTAATTCCCTTTCCTTCATTGGCTTAGAATTTGAACTAAAGGAAAATAATGTTTCGATGTTGAAATATGAACCAGAGAGTTATACAATACTGTTTGAAACATAAACTGCTGAACATACTGAACTTGCTATGCTTGGCTTATAATTTCAATAATTTCTAAAAATTTTCCAAAAATWACCTTTTTGTTAAGTGATAGCTTATTCATAAAAGTATATATATGAAAGACCAGCTGATTTACCGGTATGCTTTTTTATTTACCTTTCCTTCGAACACATTTCTTAATAACTTCAGTTTTTCATTTTCGAAAGGTAGATACTYCGTTTCGAAATATATTTAAATTACAAATTCGCCAATAATTTTCTCTATGTTTACTTTGGCTCCTAACTGGAACCACATATGTACATACATATATATGTATTCCCAAATATTTCTGCCTTACGGGTTTAAAAGAATCGATTTTTGTATTATCTAATTAATTTATAGAATAATTTATAGAAGTTGATCCATGTCATATTTTCCGAGATGCAGCCTTGATAACTTGTGTACTCAAGGCTAGTTAGACTAAGTGCGCCGTCTTCAAACGCGTTTTTCTCGAAACTGTGTTTCTGAAGTCGGTTAGCACATCTTGTCGAGAACTATTCAACCGATCTTCATGATATTTCACATAGGTCTTTGAGATACAATTTTTAAAGACTTGAATGAAGCCTTTTTTTCTTGCGATTACAACTATTTAACTATTTATTTGCGAAATTGTCATTGAATTCCAGAAATCCAATATTAAATTTCTCCCCTTCGTCCAAGTTATAAGTTAATGTTTTAACTAAAACACGTATTTTTTCAATTTAGATGATCCAGCGTGGAGTTATCCTGAAAACGCTGTCATCGGTCATCAATATTTAATTTTTTATATAAGAAAAACTTTTTTGAAAAACGGCAGTTTTTACCCGAGGAAACCCATTTCATCCTTTTATGCTGCATATATCAACCAACATGTGAGTTATCTTATTAAATCTAGATCTGTTCCCGGTTTATTTAACAAAAATAATTTCTCAAATCTAACATTCACATTCAGTAATGAAATTTGCTTTACCCATAGTAAAATGCTTTCTCTCAATTAAAAATGGCACTTCAATTGAAAATAAAGCCACAATTGATGCGGCTCTAATTTTCAAATATCCAGCAGCTTTTCCATTCACAAGCAACAAATTTAATAAATGTATATGTATTTGCGAATTTTAATGCTAATTGAATTGAATAGCTAATTTGTGGCGGCTTACAATCAATTTAAACTAAAAGCTCAAACCGTATAATTACACCTAACATCGAATTGTAAAGGCGCTACCACACACACAAACATACACATACGGGCGCATTCGTATTCAGTACGGCGATGAATTTTCGAATAGTCGACATTGCAAATGTGCGGAGTAATAAGCATTAACAGTTACAAAATAGCAACAAATCGACGGCAAATCGAATACAAAGCGCATAATAAACATAAATGCAATTGCCGAATGGCCGATTTTACAGACGCAAACGCACACACATGTGCGTGCTCATTAGTTGCGATTCCTGCAGCACGCTTTCAGTATTGAACCGCAAGCGAATTTCCGAAAAACAGTTGAATGGCCCGCAGTTAAACTGTATTTAGTTGTAACTGTATCTGAGCAAATATCGATATTTAAACACATTTGGCAGCAATCGCATGGCGTGGCAAGCGACAGATGGACAAAGCCTGAATAAATGTGCACATTTTAGCATTTATGGGTGTGGTATGTAACGCTAGTGATACTATACGGTTCTATATTATAACAGTTTTAATTCAAAAACTCAATTTAACACTGCCGTTATAATCCGTTTGATTCAGCTTTTTTCAATGGAAACGCTGTTTTCAAGTAAAATTGGATATCTTTCATTTTAAATTTTTTTGAAATAATATTATTAGCTAAGGATATCTAAAGTTTATGCTCTCAATATATTTCACAAACCAATATTTTCGCACAGCAACAAAATATTAAAATAAATAAATAAATAAAATAAGGTTGTACTGTTCCCAAAAAAAAAACGGTATATATAAAAG
>NW_017537291.1:28895-29231 GCF_001853355.1 Bactrocera latifrons
AATTCATACTCTTCACTTCTATTACTTTCTAAACCACTTATCAGCTTTTCTAGAGAATCCACTCATCTAAAAAAAGAAATGTGTTTGACATATATGTATGTTCAGGGTATTTTAGCGAGTAAAATTAGAGAAAGTTTATTGTGAAATCCTTAACGATTTTCTTACAAAAGTAAGCTTAAAAAGTCTTTGCCTAATTTCTTACACTCGTACTTGAAAAGTACTCCTCAAAGCTCGAGAATTTCCTTCAGGTGCTGGCAAAACTCTACATTAAAATGAAAAGATGTTGCTTTCAAATATACATTACTAGATGAAATTGTGAATGAGCTGCATTGAAAT
>NW_017537291.1:29706-36332 GCF_001853355.1 Bactrocera latifrons
TTGATCGTCATTTATGTCCTCACGACCACTTTGAAAACGTTGAAACCACTCGTGCACTCTGCTACAGGATAGGCAGTCATCGCAATAAACTTGTTTTATCARTTGAAAAGTTTCAGTAAAAGTTTTACCAATTTTAAAACAAAATTTAATATTGGCTCTTTTTTCGAAGATCACTTTCGCACCGTCAACACAAACATACTGACACATAAAATGCAATAACTTCACTTCCAACCAATGAAATATCATGAAATGTGTGGACAATCGATAAAGATAGCAGATTCTAGCACTTGTCCTGTTTACTTTGAAGCACAACTTGTTTTAGCGGTATGAGATTCAGGCCAATTTGTAAAGCAATTCACATTTCAATCAACGTTAAATCACGTAATGTTTGAGAAAACTTATCTAGAGAAAGGAATGTACTGATTATCTTAATATTGAGATTGCTCAAGTAAACTCGAGAACATAATTTGAAGCAGTTTTATAGATAAATAATACTCACTGATCGACATATTCCGCATAAAACTTGTTAGAATAACGAAAATCATTATAAGTGGTATATGGAAGCTGGGGGTAATATTGACTCGATTTGTAYATATTTTACCAAAGAAAACATGCAATTAACATGCCACGGTCTAACAAAATGCTCCCAAGATTTCCTTAAGGTACTACACATACAATCAMCTCACTGTTGGCAGACGTTCTTATTCGATTTACCTTGAGCGAATTTGTTTAGTTTGGCTTGATTGGTTTGAAAGATATGTACATTAAATCCATTAGGGTGCTTAATTGTCGCTATTTGTAGCAAATCAACGAAGTTTTGTTTGTGGTACAGAATAAGAAACTATGAAGTGGTGCAAATTTTTTATATAAAAAGTTACACAGCAAAGCCAAAAAATGTAAATCCGTAACCATTGGTATCTCTCATAAATAAGTTAATAGTTGATAACTCTTATTACGAAAATTCTAATTGAAACAAGAAAAAAGATTGACTTTGGCTGCACCGAAGCTAATATTATATAATATAATATTTCGTGAATATATCTTGTGAAATGCAAAAGTTTTCCCTAAAAGAACTTTTTCCGATCGTTCAGTTTGTATGGCAGCTATRTGCTATAGTTAACCGATCTGAGCAAATTTTTCGAAGATTACATTGTTGCCTTAGAAAATAATCTATACAAAATTTCGTGAATATAGCTTGTGAAATGCAAAAGTTTTCCATACAAAGAAGCCTATCGTAACAATTTCTTCGGAGGTTACATTATTGTCTGAGAAAATAATCTGTGCCAACTTTTATGAAGATACATTGTCAAATGTGAAAGTTTTCCATACAAGAACTTAATTAATATCATTCAGTTTGTTTGGCAGCTATATGTTATAGTAGTCCGATATCGGCAGTTCCGAGAAATGAGCAGCTTCTTGAAGAGAAAATGACATTTGGAAAAGTTCAAAACAATATCTTTCAAACTGAGCGACTAGTCCGTATATATACTGACGGTCAGACAGACAGACGAACATAGCTAAATCGACTCAGCTCAACATACTGATCATTTATTTATATACTTTATCGGGTCTCCGACGCTTACYTCTGGGTGTTACAAACTTCGTTGCAAACTTAAAAATTTTATAAAATATCTGATAATAATTCTAATTAAATCTTTAAAGTGTTTTCTGAAACTTAAATACATACACAAATATTAAAACTTTACTGCAAACATTACACGCATTTGGAGCAWGAGAATCGGAGATTTTGGGCACTACACTGCGTATACGCAACCGCATTTAAAAATTCCCTATTCAACCGAGCACGCATACGTTTCGGCCAGATGACACTTTACCATTTTTCCACATGCGACTTACCATTTCGAGCAACCGACGACTCGCTGCACCGCATGCTAAATTCAGCGCCACCACCTGACGGCTGCCATCGTCGCGCAACAYTTGTGCCAGCCAATTTGCATTCGTATACGCATTGCGTGCGCCGGCATTACCTGCTGCTGATCGACCATAACCGCCACCAGCGGCAAATCCACCGCYAAATGTGCGTTGCACATTCCAATTGTAGCGTCGGTTGTTGTTTTTGCTATTCTTGTTATTGGCAGCGGTTGGACGTTTATTGATTAATTGATCGATATGTACAACTTTAATTAAAATGTCCCGTGGTGYGGCGGTGGGGAAGGTGGCGTYAGCGGCGGAGGCTTCACTGGTAAAGCGGCCATTGGCACAGTTGCTTCCTTTTCCGCTCTGCGTCACATTTCCGTTATTCAGCGCCGCAGTGGTCGAACGTTTGCCGCGCGTATTTCCGTTGCCACGCACTGTCCGTGCATTTGTTTCGACAGCTTTAGATAAGGCTGCTGTGCGCGCTGTTATTGCTGTTGTTGCTTTTGTTGCGCTCGGTGCATTTGCTGGCGCACTTTTGCGCCTTGTTACCACCTTGTCAGCGCTGGCGCCGCCATCTGACCTCATTTCGCCCGCTGCCTTGCTGCCGCCGTACATGCGCTGCAACATCGCCAGCGTCTGCATATTTAAGTACGTAATTTGTTCGCCGAAAGTGTGGACGGGCGCGGGGCTCAAAAAGCGGCAGGTGAAGTACGTGACACGCGGTATGTGCTTGTATTTAATTGCAAATTCATAAATTAACTGCTGCTGCAACGCGGCTGTCACATCCACCGGTGGCTCGCAAGCGTTCGTCTGCGTTTCGCACGCATCCCCCTCCTCCTCGTCTATGTTTACGGCAAAGTTTTGCTGGTCTCCAGTTTGTGGTGTGGTTGCTGCTACCCCTTCTGTGGCACTTTCTGCATGTGCTGCTGCAAATGACGATGTTGTTGTTGTGGCTGCTATAATTTTTCTGTCAACAACCTTTGGTCGCTTGGCATTTTCATTTCCATTATTTTTCACATTTTCGTACTCATTAATTTCGACGCTGTTATTCATAGTCGTTGCCACGCTGTTGCTATCATACACCGTTGTTGTTGTTGCCTCAGTATGCATTTCAATTGTTTGTTGGGTCATCATGCGTTTTGTATCGGCCACACCTGTCATTACCGCGTCCGACGTTGTGAACTCATACCCTGYTGTAGCATTTAGCTCTGCTGACTYACCTTCGGCCGCTTTCGCTGCATCTCGTTTGAATAACACTGTACAACAAAAATATTATTTTTAAAAAATAAAATTACACTTTTTGCTGAATTAAGGCAAATGTTATATTTATCATTTCAGTTGAAAAATAATTGCGATAAWCAATATTAAAGAGATTTGAGAAAATTACTTTCGAAAAGTTTCTTCTTCATAACAACTTTCTGTCGAAAATGTGGTAAGTTGCAAATTACGGTAAATAAAACTTAGTACGGCAACTTTTCAAGATCAGATTTCGCGAAAGAAGACTTTGTATCATTACTCTGCTATTCATAGAACCAACGGTTTTTAACTTCTTCAACGACATTCTATAAACACACAAAAAATAAGAAGTTTGTTCTAAAGATACAAAAATTTAAGTTTCTACAAAAGTTTCTTCCGAATACAATAACACAGTAGTCAAAATCTCATAACGTTTGAAGTATGTATATCGCGACGAAAACCTAGAACRATCAGGAGCTGACAATCCCGAAAGRTTGGAACTMAAAAAATATGCCTTGACGAAAAATCAGAAAGAACCTTTTGAAACCTTTGAAAAAAATTCAAATATTTSGACACTATTGCAGACAATCCCGAAATATCGGAAAAATCCCGAAAGGTTGAAACCAAAAAAAATRTGTCTAGACGAAAAGTCAGAAAGTACGCTCTGAAATTTTTRGAAAAAATTTTAGTATTTCGTTATTAGAGCAAGCGATCCCGAAATATAGGAAAATCCCGAAAGGTTTAAACTAAATAAAAATTTTGTCTAGTCGAAAAGTCGGAATTTACGCTTTGAACCTTTTGAAAAAATYCAAATATTTCGGGATTAGTGCAGGCAATCCCGAAAAGATCCTAAATGTGTATACATACAATACTTTGTGAAAACGTGTGCCAAATGAAGTACTTGATTAAGCTTTAATAATAAATTTGTTTTATGATAAGTTTGTAACAATTTTTGTTTAAATATAAACAATGTAAAAATATACAAAAATTCGAAAACAAATTTTACACTTAAATATTTTGCGATCAGTACAGATAGTAAAGACATCTATGTGGATAGCTTGAGAAATCTAATATTACAAAATTTTGTAATTTCGCCCTTCATATAGGCAATCATAATGAGCATCTATATTTGTAAGTATGAATTACGAATATTCGAAAACAAACAAACACCCTAAATGATCCCCAAAGTGCGTAATTATACATCAAATCATTAAATATTGGCATCCATTGAATCTCCGCATTTCGGGATTTAGAGAAGATGATTTCGGGATCCCGAATTATTTTCGGGATCAAACAACATAGTACACTTAAAAGAGCTGGGATGCTAAAAAAAACAGAGTTTGACATATTATTTGCTTTTTAGAGTATCTATTTGAAATACAGCCGTTGTCAGCTAATTAGAAATGACGCCTATTTTGAAGTAAATGATGTTATTTTAAAATAAATCACTTACATTTATTGTATTTTCACTTATTTTATTGAATCCTAAGTTAAACTTAAACTGTAATAGTAAAAATTCTGTTTAAAATTCGTTTTGTTTTGAGGATTTTAACAAAAACATGTGGAATCCACGATTTGGGTACGACAACTCATTAGAAAAGAAAATATTTTATCAAAAAAAAATTATGATATTACAAACACTTGCTTACTTTCAGTCACTATTTTGTTGGTTATCTATTTTACTTTAACATTGCTTCACATCCACAGCGGATTGACGTTATAAGACTCTGACAGCGCACCAAAAAACAGATGGAACATAGCAAGGCGGGCGTGCTCTCCTGCCGCGAAGTCCAGATTCCACCAAACATCGGGCAATTGTTCTCTTGGATATGTGGAGATTATATTCGTCTTGAATTTCAAGTATAATGTCAGTGGAACTCTATTTTTGAGTCTCTTCGAGAGACAGTGTTAATTCTGCGGTATATTTCTGTTGAAGGTTTTTCGGTTTTTCATTGCGTGCAATATTAAAATTCTGTATATGCTTAAGGACATTCAAAAAAAATTGTTTGAGCATTTGATCTTATTCAAAATTTCACATCTTTCCAAACCGACAAAGGTCATAAATGTAGCTGCGAAGGGTAGGTGTGCAGCTGCAGCGTTTCCTCATTAAAAAACTTTAAGAATACATTTTAATATATTTTTAACCACAACTTTGAAACACACACTTACTATAAATCAGTAATATTAATAATACAAATTAACACCTTGAGGAATTTTAATTATTTAAACAACTCTTTCTAATAAGCTGTCGCACTTAATTCATCTTCTATAGCGTATCGCATTTACTATTTCGGAAAAAATTAAAATTACTTTAACTTCACAACTACAAAACAGAGTGAATTTAGGAGTAAATAGAGTATCACGAACAACGAAAGACTTTTAGGAACATAAATAACGGTATATCAAAATTTTTTTATCATTACACTCATCAGCGACCTCCAAAACGTTTCTAAATAGCTGTCAACAGCTATACCTGATAAAATCAAGGAAAAAGTTATGCTACAGACATGAAAGCTATTCCATAGCACTTCAGCGTTAGACAATATCTACTATCGCCTCTTTTAACTTTGCATTAATTGCATTCGATTGCTCACCTTGCTCGGAAYGACGTCCAGCAGCCACAATACCATCCCAGACCTCATCCCAGCTGCTGACAATCGCTTCAACATCCTCATTGTCGTCTACAACATTAATCTCCARCTGCTCGTGCAAATTACTCTTGTTGTTGTAGTTATTATACACAGCTTGATTGCTATGGCGTGCCGCGGCAGCACACTCACGCCTGCACCATATTGTTGTCCATATTAAAATTAACAATGCCATTTTTATTTTGTTATTAAAACATTCCGGCGTACGTGTCAGCACACACCGCCAGCGAGGCGGCGCCCGCTCAGTAGGCGCTGTCCTTTGCATATTTGGCATGCCCATTTTCACTGCATTCTTATGCGCYGCCACCGCTTTTGTTTTTGTTTTCGCGTTTGCTTTTGCACTTTTATAAATTTCATAAATTATGCCGTTGCATAAATAAATTCCGCAATGCCACAAATTAAACAGCAAGGAAATAAAAAAAAAAATAAAACAAAAAAACGCAAAGAACTTTTTTATTAAAAAATATATAAATATGTGTACCTTTGAGTGAGTTTTTTTTTGCACAAAATTTTCTTGCAACTTTTTTATGACGCAAGCCACAAGCGCGCGCCTGTTCGTGCAACTTCACTTACTTGACTGCCACAATTTGCTTGGCGGCTTTATGCGCGCTTTTATAGTGGAAATATTGTGGTCGCCATAAGTGGCTCATCATGCAACAACAAAAACAACAACTGCGAGTACTTCCCTTCAACTGCCACCGCGTTGAGGCGGACCATTTAATGTTTTTCAAGCAGCTTTCCGAAAGGCAATTAATGCGTTTGGGCGAATTACCAGCGGAAAATTGCCACAACGCGCAGCAAACGGCGCTCACAAGTTGCACAAATGCATATACTATATACCAGTATGTGCATGTGTATGGAAAT
>NW_017537291.1:37822-55670 GCF_001853355.1 Bactrocera latifrons
TAGAGATAGAAGGGGAAGCAGGAGCAGAAGGGGAAGGAGAAGGAGAAGGAGATGGAAATGGAAAGCAAAAGACAAAGTGAAAGAGAAAGAAAGAGAGAAAGAGAAAGAGTTATAGATGTAGAATTAAAAATATAAATAAAGACAAAAATTAAAATAAAGATTAAAAATGTAATGAAGCTAACAAAAATGAACTCATACATTTTTCTCACTGTTTTCACGTTCCACAAAAAAAAATTTAAAACGTTTTATTGCAACTAATATTTCAATTATGCTGTCAAACCAGAGACATTTGTCGTTAATCAAACTTTTCTTCAATTGTTCAAAATTGTGAATAAGGCTTATAAAACGATAAAGCCATTGTTCGGTCAACGTTTACAACATGGCACTACAGGAATTCATTGAAATTGACAAAAATTATTGAAACCCACTGAATRAATTACAGAAATTGATTTCAACAATCACACACAATCACATACATATGAACATATCACTCGTATCCCCTTAATAAGGCGTTTGAATGGACTTTCAAATTTCAATTTTTGCAATAATAATTTATGGCTGTCASATTGCTGCATTCGTAGAATATCTTGCAGACAAAAGCTGAAGYAAAATATTCGACTTTGAATATAAAAGTAGTGGTCCTATATCAAAATTTGTGACATATGTCCATTTTTACGGCAATCAAATTGCAGCTCAAGGCCAGGCATTTSACTTTAAACTCGTAAATAAATAAAGCATATGAATAAGAAGTAAAAGTCAAAAATGTAGCAATGAGCTATGAGATGATTTMAGCTAAAAATAATTAAAAATGTGACTCGAAAATAAATTTTAATTAAAAACCAAAAACGAGAAGGAAATAAGAACAGTATAAAGTAGAAGTTTAATTACTATGTACACATGCATACAGATATTTTTGTGAGTGAAAGGAAATGATGCGTTGAAAATGCAATGAATATGTTGAAGAATTGGTTAACACACAGTTTGTGTTTTACTTTCTGCAAGTTGAAGAGAAGAAAAAATTGTATGAATATTAAATTCACTTTTCATTCTTGCTTCGAGACACACACAAATTTGAATTTCTAGGAATTTAGCTTCATTACAAATATAAGGATTTGCATTATGTTTTAAAAGTGACTTTGGGCAAGTGATCGCCGAGGCTGGCTTGAATAAACTCAAGTTTAGTGGCCCAATTTCCAAGTATTTTTCCGTATGTCAGCAATAAAGCGCTTAATATTATCTTCCAATTCCTGGTACGACGGGGAGCAGTTAGCCCTTGGAAGTAACTCCAATCTGCTCATTGGGTTTGGCCCTTTGTGGAGATTCGTGGTGGCTGTGGTTTAAACCTAAATGCAGGAAGGGTATTTTGTACAATGTGGAGTCGCACTGCAGCCGAGTGCCGGACCCAAAGTACTGCCGAGGTTTTAGATGGGCCTCGAACCCGACCAAGGTGACTAGGGTGTCCCTATCCACTCGTAACAATTCGAACCAAAAATTAAATGCAAAATGTATTTATGCTTTGGGGCGCTGATCAACGCATTGTATTGATCTGCGTGCTTCTAGCAGTAGAAAGCACCGTGAGGTTAAGTCTTCGCAGGCAGGTACTCACGTAATAACATTCTTCTATATCCCCACAAAACTAGTTCAGGTTTTCCAAATGTGCGATCTTGGAAGCCACATCTCACTCCCATGACACGAGGTAATGCGCTGACCAAAAGTTTCCTTCGATAAATTGACAGTTTAGTTGGCTGTATGACATGTGGCGCCRTTTTGGTTGAACCACATCACACATTGTCGTCCACAACAGCATCCTCCAATTCCAGTTACTCTCAATTTTAAGATACTTTCATAATGGTAAATAAAACTTTTGCTTTGCTAAGTTAGCGTAAATGACTTCGTGGGCGTGAGCTACGATCTCCATTCTTTGTGTTTCTTCCGATTGAATTCCAATTACTATCATTATAGTTTAGATAAAAATCCCTCTTATAGACTCATATAGCTAGTTAATATATATTTCGCCATTAGGTCTATTATAAGTATTTTAAAATTATTTTATTCATCAACAAGCCAATTGCCATGGCATGCCAATATTTATRTTGACAATAATATTTGCTCATTTTTATCCATCTTCCATAAGTACTCACGAATATGGGTATATCCTCTTCAATAAATTGGAGCAATTAGAATTTATGCCGAAGGGTAACAAGCAAAAGAAGTTATTGAGGCTTATTGCTTTGGATATCAATTCTGTGACCAAATTCTGTTAAAAATTAGAACAAATTATTGAGAGTCGATGAGACCATTTACATATAGTGCAATCTCACCCACTATACTGAGTTGCTAAATTAATAGGGTCATCTTAAGCAAAGGTTCTTCTGCGGAAGGAATTTCACATTCATGTCTGCTGTTAAGAAGAGGTTGAAAACATTCAATTTTTTGGATGGCAAGCTCATATAAAAATCTAGAAGCGTGTAAACACCATTTATGCTTCTTCTTTGTTGGTACTATAACCGATAATCGGTCTGAGTCGAGATCACAAAACTTCATCAGAGGCCCTTGAAAAAAATTACGTTAAGGGAGGKCTAGGCCGAGATCACAAAACTTCTTCTATTGCCCTTATCCTTTTCTCTATCAGCTRCGCTTATCAGGTCCCCAAAAATTTRATTTCTTTGTCTCATAATCTCGCATCGTAAAAAATAATCTTGTTTTAAAGGTGCTTTTTTAAGCCCTGAAAGGCGAGTTGGGTTAGCAAGGTCCGCCTGTCTGTATGTATTATATGTATATTGTATATGTGAACCAGTAACCAGTCGATTTTGAAATATCGATCTAAAATTTTTCGCATCTACTTTTCTTCCTAAGAAGCTGCTCGGAAGTTGAGATCGGAACCGCCGATATCAGACCACTATRGGATATAACTGACATACAAACTGAACGACCTAAATCAAGTTCTTCCCTGACCAACTATTTGTCTGAGGCAACAGTGTAGTCTTCGAAGAAATTTTTCAAATTGTAAAACTAAGTTTGGCATGGATTATTGTACAAATAATCCACAGATTATTGTACAAATAATCAACACAATCTTCAAAACAATTATTTAGATCGAACAAATGTAGCATGTAGCTGTCTTGCAAGCTCGAGACCTCTTTTTTCGGAGAGGGAGTCTTCCAAAGGTGGTGCTGAAAGGCAGCATGCACGATTCACATTGCCCGCTAAGGACGCATCTCTTTCGGGATCACGGATAGTTAGTTTTACCTAAATATACTGGACTTGTGGTACTGTACGCCTACGGTAACTCCGACTGATTTCTTATATAATATAAGGAGCCTCTGCGTCCATCTTYCTTTTTCTACCGCATCCCATTATCTTTCCACTCTTCAATGCTCGCCTGTCTCTCCTTTCTTCGCTCGTCAAACCTTGTATGAAAACATTTTTTATTTGATAAGGTATACTCGAGAAAAGTCTACAATCTACGAAGATATTGTTCAGATACGCTTGTAAAGGGTATCACAGCTTCKGTGCAGTCAAAATTTACAATTTCTCTAATTTTTAACTGATTTGAACAAACATCAACACACCTGCGCTCAAACTTACACCGGTTCACAATTCGCTCTAATGAAGTACAAAAAACCATGCCCCAAAGTAAAAAAGTGATGTCCTAATGTACAGCAAACTGGCCCAATATAAGCAAAAACCAACACATAGTCACGCAGAGGCACATTGAGGTCTGTTTGCACGTTACGCTTCCGGCTGATTGAATCAAAATCAAACGAAATGCATAGAAGGCACACACCACACCCGCACACAGACAAACATGGCGCGTGGTGGATACCCAGTCACCTACAGGTATACATAAAGTTAATTAAGAGGCGACGTGCAAATATGTGACAAAAGCATAGCCGCGTTAAAACTGCCACATGGTCCACTGATGTACTGATGTACTGTAGCGCACAGCTTGGCCGGCGCAAAGGATAACCAGCGCCCAGGAAGCCTGCATTAAATGGCACAGATTGGTGAGACATGAAAGAATACAAAAGCGTTGCGGGTGGAAGRATAAGCGCGGGCTGGTGCAGATGGTGGCGCAATGAAGTGCCAAAGTTGAGCACTTCGTTGCTTAAATCRCGCGCATATATAGGCTTGTAAGTATGTATGTGTAAGTGTATACACCGGTGAACGTGTCAGCATTCAGCTGAGCTATTTTCGGCACTGATTTTTCCGCTCAACTCACACTAACTATGCGAAATGCTGTAAAATTCAATTTGATTAAATTTACCAACCGCCAAGCGGACAAGCGAAGTGGCAACGCCAACACCAGCAACAACACCATCTCAACTCGACAAACGAACCTGAAAGTGATTGTCTCTTTATTTGCTCCTTTTTAATTTAATTTATCCAACAAAGGCGCTTAACGGCAAAGCCAAATACGCGAATGTAAAGTGTAATAGAATGTCAGTGTATGGGTGTGTGGGTGTTGAAGCTGGCGTGTGGGATTGCAGTGTGCAGTGTGGTGGCGAAATTTTTATGCAATCAAGCACGTAATGGTTTAACGAAGCGAATATTGATTTTTAATTGCATTACAACGATTAMTTCCACGAATTCCTCCTAACAACGCGAAATAGCAAAGTTACAAAAACAAATGAATGGCAAAAAGCAAACTCTATGTGAAGGAAAGAAAAAAACAACAGTGCGGTGAAACAAATGGTAGAATTCTGTGGTAATGCAAATTGCGGTAAATGTAATTGAGTGGCGCTTAAACTAGACAGCTATCTATGCGTCTTTGTTCSAGTGAGTGCGGGAGTGTGTGAGTGTTTTGGTGTGGTCATGGTGAGCGCGCGCTTCTTGYTTTATTCACTTTGAATGGCATCGTTTTAATTTCGTCGTTTCATTCGCCTCGTTCRTGTGTAACTCGAAGAATTTTTGTCATTATAATTTGGTTGGTCATTTGTCAGATTAGAAGTTTTATTCATTTCATTTTGAAATTTTACTTTTGATCAACAAAATGCACTTAATTTATGATCAACAATTTGTTGGTATGAGAATTTGTATTTAAAACGAAGTGTTGCCAAGAAATAAATTGGTATTTAGTACTAGTAAACTTCATATATTCGTGCGAGGCAGTCTAAATAAGTACGAGAAACTTTTGATGGTCAATAAAATATCGAATTTTTAATGCCTTTCAACTCAAGTGCCTTAATAATTGTTTGAAGAGACGTTGTACGACTTCAAAGTAATCCCCACCAGATGTAACCAAAGAGTTTTCCAGTCTTCAAAACACTTTTCATAAGCAGTTTGTGGAATGGCCTTTAGCTCCTCTCTTATACACATCTAGATGTGTATAAGAGACAGCACTTTTCATAAGCAGTTTGTGGAATGGCCTTTAGCTCCTTCAGCGAATTTTGTTCTATCTTTGATCGATTAAAAATTAGTTCCAGGGAGCAGCAATTTTCGACTTTAAATTCGGTCATAATCGTAGCTCGATGCGATGGTACATTATTATCGTGTAAAATCATGAATTGTTCTTCCACAATTCCGAYCGTTTTTTACGGATGTTCTCACGCAAACGCCTCTATAGGCCATATAGAACTCTTTATTGAYCGTCCGTTCCACCGGAATAAATTCATGGTGCACTAAATTACTAATATCGAAAAAACAATGAGCATAACCTTACTTTTTGAGTGGCCATGGCGTCGGTTTTTGGTTTCTGCTCGCTTTCTTTCCTCCACTACGATGATAGTTATAATGATCTCCATGAATGTGGAATCAGAACTTGCACGATCAAGCATTTTTAATATCTTCATCAGCCGAAGAGGTGGAAGGTCGTTCATAACCAGGCAAAGATCTCTAAACCGTCTTTGAAGACATTATACACCAGTTGTACTACTCGTAGGCTTGTATTTTCGATACAACTGATTCACCGTAAGCCTTTTCCAACATTCGCTCCACCGATTCTGAAAACAGGAGTTTGAGAAAAATATCTAAGTTTGTTATATAAACATAAAAGGCTTTTTTTTTAAATGGAAAGTGAATATATCCCTTAAAACAAACATTTCAAAATTAATATTTGAAATCGAGAACAATCTCAATATTAGTATTTAACTTTCATAAGAATTCTCTACTTCAACAGTCAWGTTTGTAAAAAAAAAAGTTCGCAAAAGCATTTTTCAAATCTTTAGCTGCTTTTTCGATTTCGACATTGAGTTATCTGTTGAAATTTTATTTTTATTTAATTTATTATTTTTAAACTTCAAGTTAAATTGTCTCACCAATCTCTTACATTACTTGTCAAGTTAGCTTAGACAAGAAGATWATTCCATGTTTAGCAATATACGAAACATGCGTTAGGAAATATTTTCCAAAACTAAGTAGTAATCTTGAAAATTAACTAATCCGTTCGAAAACGGATCCGCATATGCTATTTTTCAAACAATGGATATCTGAGAGAATACAATTTCCTACTTGACAGCAAAGACATGTCAATGCCTCAAAAACTATGTTTAGAGGGCGAACAATTTTGACTATTTTTGGACAAATAATATGGACGCATTTTAAGAATTATATTCCAAATGTTGTATTCTTTAACCCCCGTCAACAGAATAAATCTCCCAAAGGAATAATTAGAAAACCAATTATCTGCAGCTATCCAAACAACCTCGTACACTTGTAGGTATACTTTTGCCTYAATATTATTTACACCAAAGAAGACGACATTTCATTTTCCATTTGACCACATTCTAATTATTTTCCTTGACAATTTATAGTGTCACACTTAACTACATACAAATCTTTGATTTATATCGACAAGAACAGTTATCAAACTTGTTTGAACAATTTRTTGTTGTTAGCAAGAACCTTTAAGTTTTTGAGTGTTTCCAGGTCAGAATCCAAATTATATTTAAACGATCTCAACACATATGACACAAAGAAAATAGAAAAACCAGAAAAACGTGAACTTCGATTGCACCGAAGCTTATTATAGCTTCTCCTCCTTCTTCTTCTTTAGTGGCGTAGACACCGCGTACGCTGTTTTAGCCGAATTAACAGAAGCAAGCCAGTCGTTTCTTCTATCAGCAATTTGGCGTCAACTTGAGATACCAAATGCAGCCAGGTCCTTCTCCACCCKATCTTTCCAACKRAGTGAACATCTTCATTTTCCTCTGCTTCCCCCGGCGGGTATTACGTCGAATACTTTCAGAGCTGAAGTGTTTTCGTCCATTCGCACGGCATGATGTAGCCAGCGCAGCCTCTTTCTCTTAATACGCTGAACTATGTCAATGTCAACGTATATCTCATACRGCTCATTGTCCCATCGGCTGCGGTATTCRCCGTGGCCACTGCGCAAAATTTGACCAATTATCCTCTAGGTAGACAAGAACATCCATTTKAAGGCGAGCTAAAGWGAATAATCCRTGCCAAATATGTYARAAAAAWATCTAGTCGAATCAGAAGRKTTTCCATGCAAGCACTTTGTTCCGATCGTGGTGCAAAATCAACGTTTCCGATAAATGAGAAGCTTCTYGGGCAGAAAAGGATGGCAGACAAACTTCAAATTCAAAAACTGAAGAACTAATTCGCGTTTACACAGACAGATAGATGAACCGAACGTCCGTCTGGGACTTGGCAAAATCGACTCAGCTTGTAATGCTGATCAGTCATATAGGTATATATTTTACAGTGTTCTGGGAGTTACAAACTTCCTGGAAAACCTAATGTACCCAGTTCAGGGTATAATAAAAAAAAATAAAAAATTTGGAAAATATTTTAAATAAGTATTTATAAAATACCTTATTTCAGAATTTTTATTAACAGTTTTGCCTAGTGGCATTAAACATTTTTCTGAATCTGTAAAATTTTCGTAAATAGTATTTTTTTTTTTTTTCATTTTAGATGAAAGTCGGACAGATCTGAATACCTTGGCAGTGACACACTACCTTTTACGGATTGTCGGGATGAATATAACCCTTAAAATTTACACAGATGTGGTCCACCAGCTGTATGACCTTAGTAAGAACCCTCCATTCATAGAGCAATGGTACAATTTCCTTTGGAGGCATACTGAGTTCGTTATTTTAACAAACCTTATGTTAAATTTGGCGGTCAGTGTATGAGTTATATGTATATACAAAATTGCTTGGATCCGATCCTCTAGTTGAAGATTGCAACTTAAGGTATTTCACAGGCTTGATTCTTGCAAGTTCATCCTTCTTTGCTTGTTTTGTTTGAAACCATTCAAGAAATACGTCGAGTTATCACAAATGTAGATATGTTCCGATCACATCTGGCTTCACCAAATAGATAAGATATAAATCAAATATGTAAAGTTGCCACTTTATTGCAATTTTTCAAATATTATTTCCTTAACCGGTGGAGGTGTTTACTCTCAGAAGCTCTCTATCAACTATAGCTTCAGACTTCCCAACTATTGCAGTGTCTTCCAAGCCAAGGTTGCAGTCATTAAGATAGCAGTCAATTTACTGCTCTGGAGGGCAGCTTCCTTCAGAAAAGTGACCAGCCACTCAGATAGCAGAAGGGTTGGTCAGGAATTGCCTAATCTCGCTATCAGAAGTATCTTGTGTCTTTGTGATAGGACTCATATGGGTGTTAGGCCACAGCGGAATCGCAGAAAATTGTAAAACTGATAAGCTAGCAACGAAAGGCACCCTGAAACCACTAAATGGGAGAGGTTCGGTGCTCGCCTATGCCCTTTTGTTCTAATACTAGATAACTGAGCTTCGCGGAAGCTTGGTTGGCCAGCGCTGAGCCTCCAGCGGTACATACGCTGTCGCAAAAGCCATTTTGGTCCAAGTTCGATTGCAAGAGATCTAGTGGCTTTCTTGCCCTCAGTAAGGCTAGTCTCTCCTTTGTTGTGGGGGAGTTCTTCTTTTCTTTCACTTCACAARGGACTGAATATAGCCGTCGGCGTGCGATCTCTCTAGATAAGCCATCCAACCTAACTTACTTAACCGTTATACATATCAACTTTTTCACACTTTTATGCGCCACACAATTACTAACGGTACATCGTTTCACAAGAAACCGAACACGATGTGCACGAACAACGTGTTTGTAGGTGCGAAAAATCCATTTCGCCAAACAATTCTTTCAATTAGGGAAATTGCCATTTCCATGAGCAAATTTTTAAATTGCAACAGCAGCAACAACTGGCACTTTACACACCCGACAGCGTGCGGCAGTGCTTTCAATTTGTAAGAGAAACCCTTTTTTGWGTAAGAAAAAACTGAAATAACAACAATAAGTGTGGGAGGAAAAAACTACTGCCAACGATGACGCGAAAAAAGCAAATTGGAGAAATGTCAAAACATAACAGTACAAAACAATTTGCGTGCAATTGAAATGACAGCGCACGTATAAACAAGGCTGGCGTGCAGCTGCGGGAAGGGGCASGGCGAGCCATGGCAACGCAGCTCTGTTGGGCKATGGGCCGGCGAATTGTTGGCAAATAATGTTAGCTGACGCTATTAGGGTGCCATTGCTGCTGCTGCTGCTGTTGAAGGCGGCAATTTTCAATTTAAGCAATTTCCGACGACTTTCAGCAAAGTCACCAGAAAAATTGCGCACATTCAATTTCAGCTAGAAACATACACACACTCACACATACGCATTTGCRCTGAAAAGCAAACCGAAACTCAGGCGAGCACTCAACAAGTCTATTAGGATGATTGCTTTCAGAARCAAAAACAAMARCAACAACAACTACACACATGCATACTTTATTTTGGATCATCACAGCGTTGTGCACATGTACATACATGCATGTGTGTGTAAGCTTGTTAGAGGATATGTAAATTGTGTGAAGCAACAACGTTAACGCTGACTTTGCGCCTTTGCGCGTGTCTGAACCGCTAAGAAAAAATACTGCGAATAATGGTGGAAAAATTTGCGCGCAAAACAGCTTTTTGCTGGCAACACGTTGCTCAGTGTTGTTGTGGTTTTTGTTGTTATTGTTGTTATTGTTGTTATTGTTTTTATTACTATTATTACAGGCTTGTTGCATTTAACCCGTTTATGCGCCACGGCCACTCAGCTGCATTAATGCGCCGCTAATGCAATAAGGCGCGACATTTGTCGCCCGCCAAACAGGGCAGGCGAGGGGTGAGGGAGCAGAGCGCAAATTTAATAAAATTAATAAAAATGAGTTAAAATGAATGAATATTCGTTTGATGCAGACAAGTGAGTCGTTTATGATGATGGCCGTTAAAGCAAGACACATACGTATACATATATACATATGTATAAGAGTGTGCGTGTCAGAAATTCATCGTAAATGTGGGCGCTTTGCAAGACTCACAAGCACAGATATACCTACCTTCATTTATTCATAAAACAAGAACAAACGTTAAGTGCGGCTGCACCGAAGCGAATATACCATTCACAAGTGCATTTCTCTTAGTGTTTAGTTTATATGGAAGCTATACGCTATAGTAATCCGATTTGAACAATTCTTTCGGAGTAATCCATGCCGAATTTCGTGAAAATACTACGTCAACTGCGAAAGTTTTCCATACAAGAACTTTCTTCCGATCGTTCAGTTTGTATGGCAGCTATATGCAATAGTTAATCGATCTGAACAATTTCTTCGGAGATTACATTGTTGCCTTAGAAATTAATCTATACCAAATTTTGTGAATATATCTTGTCAAATGCAAAAGTTTTCCATACAAGAATTTTTTTCCGATCGTTCAGTTTGTATGGCAGCTATATGCTATAGTAAGCTGATATGAACAATTTCTTCAGAGATTACATTGTTGCCTTAGAGAATAACCTGTGCCAACTTTTGTGAAAATACATTGTTAAATGCAAATGCTTTCTATACAAGAACTTGATTAGTGGTTCGATATCGGCAGTTCCGACAAATGAGCAGCTTCTTGAAGAAAAAAAAGATGTTTGCAAAATTTCAAAACGATATCTAGATACAGACAGACAGCCACACAGACGGACGGACAGACGGATATGGCTAAGTCGACTCAGCTCAACATACTGATCATTTATATATACACTTTATAGGGTCTCCGACGCTTCCTTCTGTGTGTTACAAACTTCGTGATAAACTTAATATACCCTGTTCACGGTATAAATATATACACCGCACATGCATGAGCGAGCAAATCGATGTGACCGACAACTACTGCATATGTATGAGTGTGCGCCGGTGTATGTTTGTGTGTAGCGAATTGTCATGGGTAAAATTGCTTGCGCTGCGTCTCGCATGCGGCAAAGTGAATATATTGTGAAATTAAATTTAATTGTTACACTCACCTGCAACGAAGCAAAATAACAAGCCATAAGAGCCATCATCAATGGTGTGCGGTGCCACCGATGCACGAGACGCATTTTGTTATGCATCAGTGGCCCATGAATGCCCGCTGACAGCAGCTCAAGCAAAAAGTGACGCTGAAAATGTTAACAATCGAATATTTTTATTGTTGATCTGTCATTTATAGATGGTGTAAAAGATATTTTTTTTTTCTCATGTAGCAACAGAGGTAGAGATGGAGAAAGAAAAAGCAGTGGCTGGAAAAAATGTGGATTCAACTTTTCGAAGCAACGGATTTGCATGCATTCAAGATAGAAAATTTGATTACCCCTGACTTATCAAGTTTATAATCCTTTTATGCACGCTTCGCTTTTCTGCTTTTGATATATAGTATATCCCATCTCGCACATGTTGTGGTCGATTGTAAGGTTGCGAGGTAGGCAGWCTTTTTTATCTACACTTCGACACGGCACTCCTCAACGTACCAGCTGTACGTAAGTAGCTTAAAACAYSGTCCCACAGTTMSCTTAAACCKAGTTGCTGATGAGTGCTATAAGAGAGCAGGGGTTCAAGTCGAGCAAAAAGTCATTTGCAGTTTCTGGACGCAAACCCTTCCTTTTGTTTGTWGACGTACATTTTTTGCTGCACAGAGACGGGTGYGTATCTTCATTGCAACAATATAGTGATCCGATTCAGGGCTAGCACCTCCTAGCGTACCCCCGTCTAAAACACTGCACTGTGATCTGCCATCTATCACAACATGATCGATCTGGTTGGTGATTTTTCGATCCGGAGATAMCGGRGGCAACTCTCATAGGTGTCCTAYAAGCGCTCGTAGAARATATCTTTGATCACATCKTCCTTCTCTTCCRYCGGGGCGTGGGCGCAAATCAGCCATATGTTGAAGAACTTCAATTTAATGCAGATTGTGGCTAAACGTTCATCCACCTCTCAACGACGGAATCTCTCTCCAACCACGAATCCCACATCCAATTTTCGCTCCTTTATATCGTCACTGTAGTAAATGCCAAAAGGACCTACTTGTCTCAGATCGTGTTCCGTCCATCGCACTTCATGGACAGCAGTGGTGTGAACTTTTACTCTTACGAGAACAGTAACCACCTGGGCAGCGGCACCTTTCCAATTAAGGAAGACCGGACGTCGAGAACTGGTTGAGTCGTATGTAAAAGAATCGTTTCTAGCCACTTACGAGAGAATAGAGCTGCGAGAATATTCCTCACAAGTCTTAGAATTCAATAAGAAAATAAAAAATATATCAAAATTGACTTGTTTTCCTTACTCTTCATTTCCAAAACTGGTGACGAAATTGTAGAGCGAAGGTAGATGGCTCMCTTAACTGCAGTACAATTACTCAATTTCTGTAAAGTGAAACGGAAATCATAAAATAGTCAGCCAAATCAACATAAAAGTTCTCAAATAATTCTAAATTGTCTATCGAAAATAAATTTGTGAGCTGTTGTCTCATAAGAAATCTTGCGTTTCACAAGTTCATAAAACAAATATGTAATTAAAGCCATGCTGTTGGAAAAACTTCTTTCGTGCTTCGTTCCATAATGATATCGAAATCTATAAAATCTAAATGTCTCTGAACCAATCAACAATCGGCTTTTGAAGCTCTATTAAGGGGAGATCGAATTAATTCCCCTGAATTGAGGAACGATTGACTTCATTTACCGTCGAATATTCAAAAATTGAGGATTTTTTTTTCATTGCTCAATTTTCCACACGATATACATTCATATATATGTAGGATTACACCCACAAGTCACAAAATGAGTTCACAAATGCATCCAAGGTTCACCAAGTTTTATTAGAAATTTACCAAATGAACACAATGAAATGAAATAGATGATCTTAAAAGAAAATGATGATCTTAAAATGAATTTACAAAAGTTAAAAAATACTGCAGATACCGAAAGTCAGTATCTCGTCNAAATTTTAATTCATTGGCGGTAATTTTATATTGAAAAATATTCCACTTAAAAAAAGCTTTATTATGCGACAGTCATTTTACATGTTTGTTTTGTTTAACTATATCGCCTCAAAATCACATAAGAAAATATTTAGTTAAACGAAAAACACTAAAAATTTTGTCTTTTATTTTGGAAATATTTGCTGCTCTGCATCAAAAAACAGTAATTAATATTCCATATTATAGCTCTGGAAACCTATAACTTGGCGTAAGACCCAGTCAGTCAAATTTTAAGCTCAACATACTCGATACATCATCCAAATACTCCTTAAAAATTTGGGAAATAAGTTTGGTTTTGGGTTGATATATACTAGTATTCTAACTCTTATAAGCTTATAATACTTCTAAAGTAATTATTAGTGAAAATTGCGAAATAAACAAACCGCAAATAAGATTCATAATATGCAGTAACTCTCATTAACAAAATTTCGAAATAGAACTGTACATTTTCAAGCCACCAGTTATCAAATATGTGGATATTGATGTCCAGCTGCCTTTATGCCAGAATATTCGTTAATTTGCGGAATGAAATTGAGTGAAAATATTTTCAGTTATAAACTTTTTTATTGCTAAATTGCAAGTTCCATACCCATGTTATGATATTCGAACTTCCGCTTGAATTTATAATAACATTTTTTATTAATTTGTATAATATAATAAGGAAATCAGATAAAGTTTCTGTAAGTACCAAAAATTTCAGAAATCGGTCGGTTCCTGCTACCGATTGATTTTATTTCAAATATATAGCTTGATGTTAAAAGTATAACATTGAAATGCATGGAAAATGCCTTTTGAACATACTCTGGTTTTTGACTTGGATAAAATCGGTTCACAACTTCACTTGCTGGGGTTTCATGAGTTTTGAAATTGCAATAAATCGTTTAGTTTTTATTTTTTTGTTATACATAATGTAGTAGTAATATATACTGCATGCTAAACATATGTGTAGAATATTTTTCCAAAGTTTCAAGGCAAACGCAATAAATGTGTAGTATATAGAACGTTTGAGAGAGCGGTCCTGCAAACTAAACAGGTTGGCTCCTACATTCTTCCATCGTGTTTTCCTCGAAACATCGTTTCCAAAGTCAATGATCATGATTGCACAGAAACTAGTGAAATTTATTGAAAGTAATTTTTTCTCGATTACAAATAATTTTTCAAGGCAATATGTGGTCAAAATATGACACATACTGTTTTGTATAAAACATTGTTAAAAATTATATCTCTTTTCAAATCTTTCGACTAATCATAGCCTATACTCATCTACTAACCGATGAAATTTGATTTTTCTTAAATTTTATATGAATACTTGTCGTTGCTTTTCTTGTTATTGCCGTCGTTGTAGGCCCAGAATTTCGCCGTGTTCACATTTCTTTACCGGATAAAATAAACTGAATCCTTTGTCTGTTATGCTGACCACTGCGAGGAAGCTTTTCAGGTGACACCTCCGGAAACCCGCTGACAGTGGCTGCATTTCTGAAAATTTGTTATGAAATATTCACTAAATATTACTCAAATGTAACTCTTTGATATGGTCAATTAAATCATTTATTATATAAGAAAAAAATTGGTAATATGAGGCATTTTTTCGGCCGTCAAAAACCACGTAACCTCTCATACGAGTGTAACTATTTTGATGATAACTATAGTAGATATTCAAACAGACTTTATATTGCGTTTTTGTATGTATTTTCTTATTATAAAATATTGAAAAAAATATACCTATCTGACATTCTTTTTTTTTTAATATTTTTTAAGGAGAATTTTTATGAGATATATGTACATATCGTCACCTAAAATACAAACTAACCAATATATAACCATTTTATAATTGGAACTTAAATTTGGTTGGTATAACGTAACAACACTGTTCATAAGTACAGAGGTGAAGAAAAAAATTAATAATAGAAATGTTAGTTTTGGTAATAAAATGGTTATACATTGGTTATACCTGAGAGTTGAAGCTTAAAATTTTACAATATTACATAAATAATATGATCTAGTTAGTCATAAGCAATAAAAACCTCAATTTCGATTTTTTTGATGATACATTGTTTTTCATTTCAAGTAAGGATATGTAACTTTATTTAACCAAAAAATAAAAAAAAACTCAAAAAATTATAAATCAACCCACATTAGCATGTGAACTACTCACTTTCAATTTTGTATGCGCACTCAAAACTAAAAATAAAAAGTAATTGGTACCATGTATATAAAAAATAGAAAATTGTTTGCCACGGCGTATACGTAACCTTCAAAGCGAAAGTGTCGCACCGCTAAATACTTAGTTTAATGCAAATTACGTACTTTCACTGTCAGCGCTAATTGAACTGCTACCTTTACGCTGTTGAAAATAGAAATCGAACGACAACAACAATAGCAATAAAATTATATATCAACTAAATTAAATTGAAATTTCCGGCAATAGAATGCTGAGCAGCGCTAGCACAAGTGTAACTTGCGTGAAGGTAATGAAATTTAAAAGGCAAATGCAAAAATGAAGGAAAAAGTTGCGAGATATTATAAAAAATAAAATGTCAAAATGAAGATAGAAGATAGAAGAACGCAGCGTTGGAAAGATGTCAATTTAAATTTTTTGGTTTTTTTTTTCACTTTTAATACAGCCGCTGCGTTTACGACTTCATTACGCCACACATACCAATTATGTGACACATAGTTCCCTACCTGGTGCCAGCAATATTCATTAACACCAGTCGCCGCAGCGCCAGTCAGCCACGCACCTTGCCACACCACCCCTCACTGCGTTGGCAAGCGAACGCGCACACAAAATAACCTAATTTTTATGATCTCTACACGGCGCTCGCCAACACAACGCCCCCAAAAATACTCGCAGCAATGAAATTAGCATTACAAATGCGCGTGCGGGGTGCTGCAACAGCAGGTGGCAGCAAGGTACTAGCATATATGTAAGCGCAAGAAAGTTGTGAAGAATTTGGCCGTCAACTTTAGCTGTGCGCCCAAGCAGCTAAAAGGCATGCGAATACGGCGGAAATGTGCATAAAATGCAAAAATTGCAAATATAAAAATTTTGCACACAAACTAACTGCCGGCATTTCATTTTATATACCAGCTTATTTTTATTTTTATGCGCGCACTCGAATTTATAGCAACGCCAAGTTAGCATATTCTAACGCAACGCCAGCCGCGGGCGGACTCGCTGTGAACATATATATATGTATATGATATATATGTAGGATTACACCCACAAGTCACAAAATGAGTTCACAAATGCATCCAAGGTTCACCAAGTTTTATTAGAAATTTACCAAATGAACACAATGAAATGAAATAGATGATCTTAAAAGAAAATGATGATCTTAAAATGAATTTACAAAAGTTAAAAAATACTGCAGATACCGAAAGTCAGTATCTCGTCTTCGGCTTCTCAAACGCGACTCGACTTTTTAATTTCGTCATGGACACTTTTTCTGATGCTGCCCGTAGTTGCCAGATTTCCCGCTTGCACCAAGCCATTATAGGGTTTCCCTGTCCCCACATATATATATAGATTGAAATGAAAAAGATAATTGCAAACATCCTTAAGGCTATTCATTAACAACGCAGATGCATATGTATGTATGATTTTAGCAGTATGTATCACGTGTGTAACACATAACAGTTAAAATAAAATCACTTGAGGATAATTGCGCGATTTAAAGTTAATGTAAATGCCAAATTTAACCATTTTTTCCTCCGGCGCAGATGTTTCAATGCGCGTTTGCATATTTATTGTCATATATATATATRTAAATGAGCACACATTCATATAACTGTACATGCATGAGTGTGGCAAACTCCTATTTGCTTTCAAATAATTTGAATTTTGCCTTCTCTCCTTCTGTTTGCTTGCAGTTAATGGGAAAATTTGATGAAATAAATTAAACCAGCGCAGTTTATTTACTTAAGTAAATTGAATTTTCATACAGGCAAATGTGCCATGAAGAGTAAAAAAGAAAGATGTCAATTTTTTTTCTACACCGCGCACATTCGTCATTTTATGTATGGCTATATACATACATATGTACTATATATATGGAAGATATATTTTGACTATGCGAGTGAAGCATACATTATTCATGTTTCTTTATAATTATTTTGATTCATCCAAATTGATAATTAATTAAGTAATTATAATGCATAATTAAAACACAACGACAGCGTGTTTAGATATGTAGTGTAGACAGGAAGCTCGGAGATACTAGTAATATGATATTTGTACTACGAGTAGTTACAATCATTGATTTAGTTTAGGTTAGGTAAATATGCYGATTTTTCGTGAGGCATATAAAGCTCAGAACTGCTAGATATGGGTCACAAAAACCACCGTTTATCGACAAAACGCCTAGAGCATGCCACAAACTTATTGAGGCGGACGGAGCTGCTTCTACAGCTAGAGAGACTGAAGTACCCAACTGTCTTGTAGTTACCAAYCCTGTTGTGGCCAAGCTTCCAAACTATTCTCATGAAGTAACTCGATTCCAATGGAATAAGCAATCCAAATATCCTTAAAATATGGCATGAACTTCTACACATGTCTCCATCCACCATTCATAATGCGCCAAATCTTG
>NW_017537291.1:57976-69542 GCF_001853355.1 Bactrocera latifrons
CGACTTGGCTCCACGCCTCTATTCAGAGTCATAACTTCGAAGTTGTCGATAATTTTGTCYRTTTTGGAAYCAGCATTAACRCCACCAACAGAGTCAGCCTCGAAATMMRACGCAGGATAACTCTTGCCAACAGCGGTAACTTCGGACTGAGTAGGCAATTGAGAAGTTAAATCCTCTCTCGACGAACAAAGACCAAAGTCTACAAGTCACACATCATCCCCGTCCTGCTATATGGTGCAGAGGCATGGACGAYGAGATCTGATGAGTCAGCTTTACAAGTTTTCAAGAAAAAGATTCTGCGGAAGATTTTTGKTCTTTTGCGCATTGSCAACGGCCAATACCGCCGTCGATGGAACGATGAGTAGTTCGAGATTCACAACGATACTCACACAGTTCAGCAAATTAAGACACAGTGGGCATATCGTTCGTACTAGTCAATACCCTGCTGAGATCATAACTATTTGCAACTAACACAGAGAATAAAATGTAGTCGTTAGTGAGAGATGGGTACCAAAGATGGAGCAAATACCTCCAATAKAAACATCTCTCAGATAAACTATTATCTGTATAGCATATACCAAAAAATTACAGCATTTACTCGTATGGAAGTAAGTAACGGTTATAAGTGTTTTTGAAGCTGTTTGTAACCTCTGAGTGCCGTAAAATGTTACTTGGCTGATATCCAAATAACAAGTAAAGCTGTGAGGCAACGCGGCCACAGCATCAAGGCGAAAACGTTCAGCAGCGCCGTCATTCGCCTCTCTTCTTTCTCTTAAGCCCAGCACTTGAGCCTACTGCTGAAGTGGCACTTCGATGTGTTTCCAGCTATGTAAGCCCGCAAGCATCCACTTTTGTGGGCGTTTTAAGTTTGCAATGAACACTTTCGAGCACGCAACACCGCGCACACTCACACAAACACATATACACACACACACACCGTTAGGCTTACAAGCATTAATAACCAACACAATCCGCTGCCTTAGTTCACTAATCCAACGCTTAAACGGCAGCGCCAGCAGCGACGTACCGTTATATCGTTCATGTCTAACGCAATTTAAGCCGCAAAAAAGGTTGCGCGCAAAACGCAAAAAGCGTTCGGTGTGCGATGCGAGCGTGCGGGCTGTGAAGTGCGGGCGGCCGGCGCAAAGCTGGCTTGGATCGACACTTGAGCGTCGCGTCAGTTCAAATTGTTGAAAAGGTGAAAACGAGCAGAAAAAACGCCTTAAGCATAACGCCCACCAAAGCACTACACTCACACAGACACACACATATATCTACACATATAAATGCATAGCGTTAAGCTTCGTTGGCAATACCAGAAAGCACAAACAACAGCAACAGACAGAGCGAGGCTGAAGAGCAAAGCTTCGTTCATCTCCAAAGGAATTGGGTGAAAATTTCGCTCAGGTGTTTCTACTTAACACAATTGTTGACATTCTTTGCCACAGGGCGGCAACCAGCGCTAAAAGATAGCAGTGACAACAAAAACATTGCAACAAAAATGYGTGTGTGTATGTAATGGTGTAATGATGTCGCATGCCGGGCGCGTCGTGTTGATGCCGCAGCTTTATGTTGAGGTGTAGGGCGCACTTGTCGGTTGAAAGTGTTGCAATACTTTGACAGAAGTGTCAATTTTTGGCCTGCTGGCACCCTAAGCATCTGAAAGTGGAGTTTCTTTTTTTTTGCTTCTTTCGTTGGGCAAAAGGGTTAAGCTTTTAAATTATCCACTTTACATTATTGTGTTATTTATTACATTACAGAATGTTGTTGCAAGTGTTTGTACTTGGATGTACTTCCCTCTTAAACTGGTTATCGTTATTTAGTGATTAATACATTATGTGATACATATTTAAATTCTTTGAAAAATATCTTATGCCGAAACTGCAAAGAATATCGACTGAGTTCTCACTAATATCAATATTGAAGGAAATCGAAGTGATAAAATACTTCACTTATAAATGAGGTAGGTAGCTGTAATAATATGCAAGATCTCACAACGAGTTTTAAAGTATCCAGTAGGGTTCGGAAAGGAACTGGTTAGGACTTACCAAAAAATTATAGGAAGAAAATTTAGATAAAGAAGTCATATGAGAGTAACTATTAGTATTGGAACCCAAACACGTGTTCCCTAGCAAAAAATGGAAAACGAGCTTGTCGATGGGCGTTATCGGATCACTGGGACAGCCAGAAAACCCCTTTAGACAACTGCGCTCTAATTAGCGTAATTTGGTAGAGATGAACGCAGCAGCAAAGGACAAGCGACAATAACCAAACTTTGTTAGATTTTCCTAACAGACCAACCGTCAACGTAAAATGATCGATTGAATCGAAAGCTAACCCACTCTGTTATAAACGACTAAACGTGCAATAAATCAATGACTAAATACAGCAGAGTCACCAAATTTTACACCAAAAGTGGTATGAGAAAACTAGATAATAGCCATGGGAAAAACTGGACGATGGACGTGGTGCTGTCTGCATTTAAATGACATGACAAACCTCGTAATATGACATCTGAAATTCAGAGATAATCATTCTCGGACAATGTTATGTTTTTATGTCAAAAATGGGTTCAATAATATACCTAATACATATAATATAAAGATTTTATGGGAGTTTGGTAATGGTATGGGAGATATATTAATGAAACCCAGAGAACTTTGATCTAAGTATTCGGTCGAGTTTTATAAAATAACGAAGATGGCTTTTTTTGGTTGCAGAAGAACTTAGCTTTTTCTTACTGTTTTTTCTATAATTTTACTAACTTTGAGATGAACTCTATACAATTTCAAATTAATAACTATCTAAAGTTGGATGAAACGACGCAGTGAGGCCAACAACTCGCTTTCCTTACTATATTTTCCACTTTCTCTGTGTAATTGGTAAAAAAGAGAACTGAAAACAAGTAAGGAAGGGCTAAGTTCGGGTGTCACGGGACATTTTATACTCTCGCATGATAAAGTGATAATCGAGATTTCAGGCGTGGTTGTGAACCGATTTCACCCATATTTGTTACATGTCATCACGGTATTAAGAAAATATTATATACCGAATTTCATCGAAATCGGTTGAGTACTTCCTGAGATATGGTTTTTGGTCCATAAGTGGGCGACCCATTTTCAATTTTTAGAAAAAGCCTGGATGCTCTCTTTAGCAACTTTGTTGCGAGAGTATAAAAACCAAAAAACAAGAAAAAACGTTAACTTCGGCTGCATCGAAGCCAATATACCCTTCACARGTAAATTTCTTTTAGTAACTACGTGCTCAGTTTATATGGAAGCTATATGCTATAGTAATCCGAGCTGTACAAATATTTCGGAGAKTATGTTATTACCTTAAGCAGTAATACATATCCCGTGAAATGCGAAAGTTTTCCATACAAGCCCKTGATTCGGATCGTTCGGTTTGTATGGCAGCTATATGCAATAGTGAGCAGATCTGAACAATTTCTTCGTAGATTACATTGTTGCCTTAGAAAATAATCTATACCAAATTTCGTGAAGATACTACGTCAAATATGAAAGTTTTCCATACCACCAATAGATTCCGATCGATCAGTTTGTATGGCAGCTATACGTTACAGTGGTCCGATACCGGCAGTTCCGACAAATAAGCAGCTGCTAGAAGAGAAAATAACGTTTGCAAAATTTTAAAACGATGTCTTAAAAACTGAGGGACTAGTTCGCTTATATACTGACAGACGGATTTGGCTAAATCAACTCAGCTCAACATACTGATCATTTTTGCATATACTTTATAGGGTCTCCGACGCTTCCTTCTGGGTGTTACAAGCTTCGTGGCAAACTTAATATACCCTGTTCAGGGTATAAGAAATGTTTCTATTTTGCATATAAAAATATGGAAAGACATAAATTTTATAATTGTCTCCGAAAATTATTCAGCAAAGAGATTAAGAAATATAAGATACCTTATACATTCTTTTTTTTTTTTTATTTCATTGTCCCTTACATTTTCTAACTTGCCAGTTAATATAAAAACCCTTGACGATGTATCCTATCCTAAAAAATCAATCACTCGTTGAGCAAATAAATATTTTTYTCCAGTCCACAGTTCTGAAATTTATTGTTGTTTGTGATAGTTTTCGTAGCTCTTCGTAACATGCTTCCCAACTGACGTTTGATTCGCTGTTTCCATTGTCCCATGGTCCTCCCAGCCGGATKGTTTATCTATACTTCCACTTATATAATATTTAACGTAGTAATTACTTCTATTAAATACTGAATACCTCGGAAATATACTTTGTCAATTCTTTCTAGACACTACTTCTTCATGACCTATGAAATTTCTAATATTTTTTATTCTATAAATTTTCAACTTTTTTARCTGAAATATTTTCAAATAAGTTAAWTCTAKAMATTTGCGCTTCTTGTTATACTGGATATGACTTAAGGAGATCTTATAGACTTAGCCGTTTATTTTCTAATTCCAGAAAAGGAAATCAGAAGCAATTGCCACACTGGGGTCGTWAGGCCTCGCAGAGTTAGCTACATAATCATAATCTCACTTTACACGCCTTTAATTCGGCTCTTTTCCGCCTTCTCCTTCCCTTGTTTTTACTCCTTTTCGTGATTCAACATATTATCAACCTAGTTTAAGTCACTTATAATTTATTGGCATCGTAAAACTAACTCATTGCGGTTTTAAACTAACCCACCATAAATAATTATTATCAATAAATATTATTAAAAAAAAGAGATACAAGTTCTTTAGCCTTAAATGTCTAACCAGAGTAATGGCGGCAATAGTTCTATTGCCTCGTTGCAAGTCAACTTTTTGAAAACTATCGAAAAAATTGGCCAAAATTAAATTTCATATCAGAGCAAGTTTTACTTTTGCATAGCACATTGCTGCCAATAGCGATAATCCGCATGTACTGTTACACAAATTGTTTCCAACTTTTCAAAAGTAAAGTAAAGTAGTTGACGGCCAWTGAAAAATCATGAATGCGCAGATAAAAGATAAAAGTAAGCCGTAATGCAATGGCCGTCAAAATGGATTTCGAATCGTGTCAATTTGTGAAAGAATGCACACAGACACATAGACATTTTGTGGTGCTTCATGGCCCCAAGTAGCGTTCAAATAATCCGGTATGCATTTTTAAGTCTTTACCAACTTTATTGAGGGCATAACTATTGTGCAACTGTAACAAAATATAAATATGTGAATGTAAGTGTGTGTGGCACTCTAACGGCCCCTCTGCCATATTATGTAACTCGCATTGCAACAAATTTACAGTTTTGCATTTTTGCGCTGTAAATATGCAACTTCTTGCAGTTTRGCGCAGGAGGCAAAACTTACAAGAGCTAAAGTTACCGAAATTCAATTTCGAAATTCGCACTTGAAGCATAAGCCGCTGCAGTGAACATTTTGTTGGTGCTTCTTTCTTGMTTTCTCGTGCTTTCTTTCTCTATGTGAGCGTATATTTGATATTTTTATACCAGAGTACAMCGCATTTTGAGTTTATTTTAAATTTTTAAGACTAACGGTTGTTTGTAGCAAATGWGGAGGAATAGTATAATTTCCGGTTTTTCCCCTACAATAATTTGAAAAATTTAAATGCCTTAGAAACAGTACATTTTTTAAACTCAGAGTCCCAAATGCCTACGACTTTTGAACCAAATTTCTTGCAACCGGAAAAAATCCTAGCGACCCCAAAAGCACACAGTATGCCGAGTTTGGTGAAGGGAACCACTCAACGATTTTTTTTTTTTTTTTGTTTGGTTTGAGGTTAGATTGGGTTAGTTTAGAGGGCTGAACCTTAGAGATCGCAAGTGGACTACTATATGTAGTCCTTTGTAAAACCATGGAAACCGCCAATTCGGTGGGATGTTTGAAAGTATGCGCCCCCAAGTATTCAAGTATTGACCTCCCAACGTTATCTTCTTCCATACCACCTTATGTTTCTTCCATACAGTTTCTGCAGATCTCGTYTCGTAAAATTCCCAACCTTACAGCATATATACAAAAGGGGGAATGGTCTGTTAAAAACCCTACAACTAAGGAGAGACTAGCCTTACTGACGGCAAAGAGATCCCTAGATCTCTTGCGGTCAACCTTGCGCCAAAGGCACTCCAGGGAGGAGTAAATACACTGCTACCTGCGGCTTAGAAGACACTGCAATAGTCAGGAAATCTGAAKCGGGAGTTGGTAGAGAGCTTCTGACAGTAAACTCAYTGCCCCTCTCCTCCAACGGCTTCTTCCCACCCATAACTCCCTCGCTGGTATATAAGCAGAGCAAAAACCGCCAGAGTTAGATTTGGCGACTTCATGAKACAAGTGATCCGGTATAAAGTCAAAGTGTGTGGGGATATCCGAGTTTCAAACATATGTTCTTTTAAGAACCCAGCTTTGCTACGTCCGAAAGTAACTTTCGCAGCCATAAACCTTCCGCCGATGTCTACGGGCATTGTTAAGTGTTACGTGACGTTTTTGGAGTGGACCTAGTTCACCACACATGCCGAAGAGCGCCGCCCGTTGAACGCTCTACAGTTTCTTTATATCTCGAGTTTCTTTTCCAAAGCGCTCAACTCTCTATAGAACGTAATGATCTTGACAATGGTGTCGTGGAGCCAGAGAACCACTTTCGGTGAAAGGCCCCACGTTTTGTCAATGGCTCCCCTACAGYAATATAAGGCAATCGATGCCTGTTTTGTGATCTCTTCGTTATCTACCATGAGAACTTTCTATCCAGAATGAGCCCTTGATGTTTCACTGTTTTCGTCGGTTGCAGACAAATGTCTTCCATTTTTGACTGCGTTGCCACCAGGATCTGGTATCTTCTAGTAAATAAAACCTTCTCGGTAAAAACCGAGGTTTTATTTGGGTTGATGGCGAGACCACTATCGACTGTCCAATTTTGTACGATGCTGAGATACCCATATGTCAACTTATACACGGTACTCAGGAACTTTTCTTTTACCATAAATAAAGTCTAAATTTCGACCAGATCTTGAAATCCACTTAAAAAATAATACAGATTACTTACCGTCAACGCTAAAAACTGCATCGAGCAGTTCCACAATTTCGTTTATTGCTTAGTTTGACCAAATACTGAGCTTTCACTTATACCGCCGATTCAAAAATTATTAGTACAGCTTCATACTTAATAACAAACCACGKTTCCACAAGATTTTAACCCCTTCTTAGATGTATCTCATCACTCTGGTTTTACCTCTAGCACTTGCAAGACATACAATCCGTACTGTTACGCGTTTGCCACGTGCATTCCTACTGACACGTTGCCATTTTTTTACACACGCACTTCAAAATTTCGGAATTTTTTGTTCTCTCTTTTTGCTTCCCTAAGCGAGAACGTTTAACTCACATTTCTTCCACTAGCTTACCGAAATTATTCTGGCATTTCTGGTGCGCTCGCTGGCATTTGCGGGTTATTCCATTCATCTCATTGCCGAATGCGAAACTTTTCAAATTAAACAGGCGGCAAATCTGTGCACTTTTAACAGTTCATCTCTGTGTAATTTTCTCCGCCTGCGCCGCGGAGCTCACTATCGCCACTTTTCTGGCACTTTTCTACGCCTTGGCAATTCAATTTGCGAGTTCTTTCCTTTTGGCGTACGCAAGTGCAACTGTGGCATTCAATTGCTGCACGTACAATTTGCATGAGGCGGCAGAGGACGCTTCTACACTCATACACTCATGTTTAAATATGTGCCGTATGTGGTGACGACTTCTTTTGTCGCGAGTTTCGCAACAAATTTGCAATTCATCGCAGCAAGGCGCACTTTCGTCGAATGTGATGTACACCAAGTGGTGGGGAAGGGATTGCAATGGATTTGTAAAAATATGAATAACTCTCACCATCTCATCTCTTATAACTGAAAGTATCTAAAGTGAAATACCTGTGTGAAGATTTATTCATAAGTCAGTCAAGCTAGGAAACCTCCAATCATTACTAAAAGGTAAATTCAGTGATTGGAGAGGGAGACAAAGAGAGAGAAGAAGAGAAGTAGTAAAATCTAGTGATCCAGAGAAAACTTCCATGCTCAGAGAATGAAAKAAAAGAAGTGAATGATAGAAAACTTTTATAGAAAGGGAAATATATGATTTATAAAACGAAATGTTAGATTTATGATCTTATGATCAATAAGCATTRAAAGGAACCAGTTTAGAAGAGATAGAGATGAACTAATAATTTGTTTATTTTCCTGATCCATCCTGATATTCAAAAGTATAATAAAGAATCAGAAATGGAGAGGTGGTAAGTAAAACAGCTGGATAGTTATGTCGAAGCTTTAGCAATTATATTATTTGAATGCTATTTAGAGAGCTTGAATAAGAAATTCTTAGCATATCTACAATATTGATCTTACAATAATTAATTTTTTTTTTTTTTTTTTTTTTTGACATTTAAGAAACTCATGGCGTGTGACTATTATACCTTTTGAGAGAGTTTGCTTTCCCTCTTTCCGCTTTTCAGGACTTAAACCACATTACTTGCACTCTTAAGCGCTATTATGAAATCTTTCCTATTTTCCCATTTACTATAGTTTGGGCAAAAAATWGTAAGACTTATTTTTCAATCAATACGCCAATAAAATTAAGAKATTAGTTCTTTAGATTCGACGATTAATAGTCATAGTCCTTGCTGTCATCGTTGGAATTTCGGAAGAAACATAGAAAACCTTTTTGAAATATCATTTGAGCCTAAGAAAATTGAAACAACGATTGGTTCCAAAATCACTCAATTTCTTCGAAGAACAGCGTGGCATTAACGTCTCTGAAACAATGCTTTCCAACTACCAGTATGCCATGAAACTGGCGATGAGTCTTGGATCTATGCTTACAACCTGGAAACAGACGATCAATCGGCCGAATATCGTAGAAAAGTGAGCCAATGCTGAAAAACGTCAAGCTGAAAAAACCCCTGGGTCAGGAATAAAGRATACGTTGRCAGTTTTCTTCGATTAACGAGGTATGGTGCACTCCAAATTCCTTCAGACGGCCAAACTGTCAAGAAAAAACATTGTTTCAGTGTTATGCGTCTTTTGGCCGAAGCTATTGGTAAAAAGGAACCAAAGTTATGGATCAACAACTCTTGGTTTTCTGATTTTGAAATATAAATTAAGAATTTAAAAATTGTTAACAAAGTCTTACTATTTTTGGCTCGGTGCCGTATACAGAACACAATCGTATCGCAGCAAAACTATATACATAGATATTCAGTAGACATACTCATGCATAAAATAATCAGGAAAATATATTATATAAATATCGTGCAAGTACACATCTGACRTGAGCCACACAAGCTTCTTGTATCCATTCACATATTTAAATATGGAAACGTTGAAGAACCGGCGACAATTTACATACCATTGMGACATTTTTGCGGAACGTTGCAATTTTATGGTGCAAAACTTTTCCTGCACAACTTTTATGCTTGCAGCGAACATTTTTCAACTTTCTTTTATATCTAAAAGTATATCTTGCAATATCTACTGAATAAATGTGTATGTATTTGTTGCAAGTTGCCCACATGTGCACACATGCGGCGACGTAAGGGAATCAATAGGGTGTGGCGCTGCTATTAAATTCCCCCAACGTTTTGGTGCTGAACTAATTGTGTTGGCAAAATTTATGGTTTTCGCATTTTTTGAAGAATAAATTCAAATACTTACAGATAGTTGTATTCTTTATTTTCACTTAAATTGCTTGGTTTTGGATGCACTTAGAGGCTAAGGATTTATAATGAAAAAATTATTCAAAGTCTTAGGATAAATCACAGTTTCTTCTAATTTCATATGAAATGAGGTTCAGAGACCTACAAAKATATGACATTTTTAAAGAAAAACGTTCAAGTGAAAGTTCGAAACTGGATCCATTTTATGTGTGAGACGTAACCATATTCAAAAATAATTGAAAGAATTTCGTAAAACAGAGTGTAAATAATGAAAGCATTCTCTTACCATAATATGTAGTAAGCGAGTATACGAGTATAGCTCCGTATTTTGGAGTTTCCTCAATACACTGAATCATTTGGAAAGAACGATGCGGCAATAAGACGATTTTGAAAACAGGGTCTAGAAAATATTTGTATTCTTTTTTATTATTGTAACTAAATATAATTTTAAGCAAATTGCACCTTGCGCATATTTTATTTGTTATTATTTTTAAAAAGGTTAAGTGTTTTTACAGAGGTGATTCATATTTTCATATTTATGTACGAGCTCCAATTTTTTACATATTAATACATTTTGAATGCTTGCTCTCTTTCAATATCTAAATAGGAGGTAAAGAATAAAAAAAATTTTTTAATTATTTTGAAAAGAGAGCTAGGAACAACTGCGATATTTGCGAGTTCTCAGCAAACATTGGTTAAATTTAAGAACATATGGGGTTGCAGAATGCTTCTAGAATGAGTTTGATGTAAATTTCAAATGTAGAGGGTAATCCATTTCGACGTTCCCTACCTTTTTTAAGAAAAAACCAAGAAACTTCAAATTTGAAGGGGAATGTTGATTATAATTCGAAAGAATATTCTATGGTATTTATTTTTTTATATTATCTCTTCCAAATGTTAAGCGCGGCTACTTCTCAGATGGTTCATCCGTTGAGTTCAATTCTCGATGACTTTTTCGAGCATTTCGACTGTTAACTAGCGAAAACCACGCGTGATATTTTGTTCCACAGCCCGAATCGAAGCGGGATTGTCCTCATAGACTGGGCTGGGTGTTGCTAATAGTATGCTCAGTAGGCTGATTTTGTTAACCATAAATTGAGGGAAGCGTGCGAGGTTACATAAGTTTCTTCGGGTAAAGACAGCTTTTTTTCAACAATTTTTTTCTTAAATAAAAAATTAAATATTTAATTAGAATTTTTCATGTTGCAAATATACAAGATTAACCAAGAAATTCTGAAATTTTTGGAAAAAAAATTTTTTGAATTCGGCCATTGCGACGCCATTTCCTGTGACCCGTTAAGAACTTGGAAGTAGGAAAAAAAGTGAAAATTGAGTTGTTGGCAGACACTTTTACAAARAAATTAAAATTTCGAGACATCGAAAAAAATTCTTCACCCAAGCCTTTCAGAATTCTTCTTTCGCTTCTTTAAGAATCTCAAGGGTCTGTGTAAARTWTCATGAAAATCGGTTGAGTASTTCTCGAGAAATCTTGCCAACCGACTTCAAACACATATTTTCTAGAAAAAAGCGTTTAAAGACGAGGCTGTATCTCCGAAACTATTACTCGGTTCAACTTGRAAATTAAGCACAATATACGAGAGATGTTGTAGAATTAAATAAGATAATAAAAAATTTAATTTCTTCAAATCCATAAAAGCTTTGTGCAGCTCATAAACTTGTGTTTGTGATGAAGTAAACTCCATAAAGCAATTCAGCAACAGCCTCAATGATTTCGTRGACGTAATTTCATTGGAACACCAGTTCCTGGCAAGCTCGTTATTAATATTTTTCATGACAAAAATCGCCAGACAAACACATCCAAAAATACAATTAATGACATATAAAGATCAAACTTCAAAAGAACAGATAAAGCGGTATGCAGCTCCAGGATTCAAAGTTGCTAAAGAG
>NW_017537291.1:70666-74963 GCF_001853355.1 Bactrocera latifrons
ATATTATCAAGCGTTTCTGATTTGAATCCACAACCTAACCTGCTAGTACTCGCATACTTAACCGACTCGCCTAACACGAGCTGCATGCGTGCACATGACTTCATTGAGAAATTAGTGATTTGTCAAATAAGTATTGACTTACTTCATTAAATTTTTTGCTCTCTAATAACAAAAAATAGAATTTCTCCACGWTGACGACGGACAATTTGTTTATACGAAATAGCAAGGGCGAAAGGAGCAAAAGTGTAGTGATAATTTAATTTATTTCGCAGAAAATCACTCAATCACAATTCAGTGTGTTGCTTGAGTGCAGCGATGCAGACATTTTTGGGCGGACCACAGAACTCAAAAGTTGCAATCTCGAGCTTTCGCTGGCAACATGATTTCACGCCTCATTCAATTCCTTTCAATTCATTTTTGTCGTACAGCCAATACACACACAGCCACACCCTTATATATTGTACTTGTATGTGTGTTTGATTCCATATATAGATACACGTGTGTGTGTGTGTGCTGGTTTGAGCAGCAGGTATCACATTGTACAATCAATTTCACCGGCTKCGGGTCAACCGTGCATGCCAACAACACGTCGCACGGGCGAGGCAGGAATGTGCAGCAATCCAGCAATTCAGCAATCGAGCAGCGCACAACAAACAGTCGAACAGCAAAACGACCAAGCGGCGAGCGAACCAACGAACGAATGAGTGAACGTACGATCGACAGCCATTAAATGTCAGGAACGCCCAGCGCAGAACGCAAACGGCAAAGTGTAATAACAACAATAAAGCAATAACGTGTGCAAGAGCAATTGGAAAAGTGCAAGTCGGAAGGAGAAACGGAAGCGGAACTGTGGTAATGTTTCAAACATGCCGTTACGTGAGCAGCCAGCTTATATGCTACGAAATAAAGAGAAACACATGAAGACATATATATATATATATATATATATGTATGAGTGTGTTCGCTTGATGCATTAGTAAAATGTCACAGTGTTGTGTATACGTGCAACACCTTTGCTTCCAACTGAACCACCGACCGACCGAGAGACCACCGAAGCCAGCAGTCAGCCAGCCAACCGTTCATCCATTAGACGAACGAACGAACAGTTCCACCTGAGCGCTGAAGCGTGAACTCTTCATTTTTCAACCCCCCCCCACACATGCTGGCACGCGGCACGTACATAATGAAGACATGGGTGCTCGGTCCCAAAAGGAGTGTTCCACAATGGCATAAAAATTATAATGCCTTGGCAATGTGCAAGARGGGGCAGCCGGAGCGGTGCTCATGCTTGTAGAGCGTGCATTCAGCCGCATTTTTTGCACTTTGCACTTTGACTTGTGGTGTCGAATTGATTTGACCTGAATATTATTGCTTGATGGCTTTGCTGCAATGTTGGCAAAGGTGGCGGCCATGCAACTTTCTGCTGGCATTTTTCAGCAACCCCACAAAAAGAATGGAATGTATTTGAGTATGTATACAAATATATTTTTAATAGAGCTCCTGTTGCATTCTTTCATCGTTTCTGTGAGAAATGTGTCCCAGATACTAGTTATTTAATATTTCATCGAAATGTTGCCGTTAAAATCATGATAGCTATCTGATTGTAAACTAGGTCTCTAGCTGCTTCAAATAATCGAGAAACACRATTTTCAACGGTTAATATCGATCGAGGAGGTTTTTTTTCTATTCTACTAAAATGAAATCAAAATTCCCTTCTTCAGTTTAGATTAGGTAAAGTTTGAGTAGAAGGTCGATCAAAAAAAGAATCGCTGAGCAGGATCCTAAATTCTAGTACTTTTAAGTATTCTGCTTCTTTAGTGGCGTAACAACAGCGCGCCAGTCGTTTCTTCTTTTCGATATTCGGCGCCTATTGGAGATGCCAAGTGCAGCCAGGTCGTTCTTAACCTAATCTTTCCAAGAGAAAAGAGGTCTTCATCTTCATCTTTTTCCACTGGTGGATGCTAAATCGAGAGCCGTCAAAACTGGAGTATTCTCTCCAGCACAGTTGCTGTCTCCTCATTYGCTAAATTATGTCACTGTCGCCATTCAACTCGTCGTTCCATCGACTGCGGTACTCGCTATTGCCAACGAGCAAGGRCCATAGCTCTTCCGCAAAACTCCTCTATCGAACACTCCTAAAGCCGATTCATCAGATGATGCCATCAACCATGCCTTCGAACTATACAGCAGGGCGGGAGTGATGGAGAAATTGTTGAGTTTGGTCTTTGTTAGGTCGAGAGATGACTTAACTTTTGAATTGCCTACTTAGTCCAAAGTGGCACTTGTTGCCTGAAGCGTTTCTGCGTTGGATTTCAAGGCTGATATTGTTGTTTGTGTTGATGMTGGTTCTAAGATGGCCGAAATTATTTACGACTTTGAAGTTATGACTGTTAACAGTGTAATTTGAGTCAAGTCCCGAGGATGACTGCTGACAGGAGATATTTCGTATTGCCCTAGTTCACTACTAGACTCATTTGCCTCGCTTCCGTATCCAGTCTGGAGCAATGATATCACTATCATCGACATACGCCAGCAGCTGTACACTCTTATAGAAATTTATTCCTTCTCTTTTTAGCTCTATAGCCTGAATTATTTTCTTCAGCCAAAGGTTAAGGAAGACACACGATAGGGAATCGCCTTGTCTGAAACCTGGCTTGGTATCGAAAGAGTCTGAGATTAAGAGCATGCATAGCAGTATTAGCTTTGCGGAGATACCAAGTTCAGATAGGACGGCGTAGAGCGGTTCCTTTTGGCGCTGTGAAATGCGGCTTTAAAATCGGCGAAGAGACGGTGTGTATCAATCTTTCTTCTACGGTTACTTTCCAAGATTTGGCACATGATGAAAATCTAGTCGATAGTAGACTCTCAAGGTCTAAAGCCACACTAATAAGGTCCAATCGGCTTGTTGACAGTGGGCTTCAATCTCACTACACCATAAGACCCTCGAATTCCCTCTTTATATGGATTAGATTAAGCTCACTTAGGTTCCAATCTTCTTAGCAGTTATCCGGTGGCCTAAAACTAGGCTCAATGGAACGTGCCGTACATGAAACTCATCATTCAATATTCCCTCTAACCTTTGGCTCATCCGAGGAACAGAACTTTATTCAACATTTCTTAGAGAACACAAATTATGTATCTTCCAATTCAACTCCTTCAATATGGACTCAAAAGAAGACATTTTTTGTATGAGTGTATGAATGACTTWCTCGTGCTAAAGGGCCTGAATTAACTGGAGATCGCAAAAGATAAGCTTGACGACAACATAGCTCAAGCATTTTTATTCATCGAACACATAATTACTAGTAAAGCAGCGTTAGATTATGCGTCGAAACCGTCCAACAATCCAGCGAACCCGAAATCGAAAAACGAAAGTTGTTAATGAGAATGAAAAGCATGGGATAAAGCATTAGTAACTTCTATARTTAATAGGCTCTCGAGCCTATTTTAAAGGTGGCAATAAATATTTGTATTAAAATACGTAAAAAATTATCGCTGCTGGCGAATTTTTGACAGTCCGGGTCAAACTTGATCGCATGATATTTGACAGTTAATGTACTTTTATTCACCTGCTTGAAAGATATATCACTAATTCTTTTCTAGGCACCACAAAGACATACATTTATATATTGTTAAACAACTCTGYTAAAAATTATGCTTCAATAATGCCATGGAATTGAAATAGAATCCAGAATAAATACATTAACCATTAATAAAAATATCCAAAATTCACGWAAAATGTAGAAAAGAGGATAGATACGGCCTGAAGCAAATTTATTATTCCTTTTTCACACATGAAGGCTCGTCACCTCAGCGTTAAATTATTTCCCAAAGCATATGCAAACTGTAAATAAAAAGGAATTATAGCTCGCTCCACATGCGCTGCTCTCTCCRTTTTGGCAATAACAAATTGTTTCAGTATTTTATAAATCATAGGCGAGTGCTTAAGAATCCGCACAACACTAACAACGTTTTGCCTTGCCATTTATTTTCTMACTAAGCAAGAAAGAAAATTTAAGCTGATAAATAATAACGGCATATAARTAATTTGATTACAACTAATAATAASTAAGAGCCATTTGCAGTATTTAAAAGCTTTTATTAATGCATTTATTATGCTCTTGATGCGACTAATTTGCAACTGAGAACTATAAATAAAATATTGTGTGCAAAAATAAAATAAATAACAAAACTTTTTGGCAACATTTTCACCTGCAAATGATGAATGTGAGGTGTGCTTTTTTCTCAACAAAACTTTGCACATTTCGGTAAGAAGCCATTTTGTGTGTGTGTGTGT